>NW_026884758.1:0-59558 GCF_032173495.1 Musca vetustissima | reverse complement strand
AAAAGAACCTACGATATTAATATATCAAGATGATTAATCAGTTTTTAAAGAAAATATTTCTATCTCCCTCGGGCCCCACGTTGGGCGCCAAAAACTGTAGTGTGCATTGGTGTGATATGAAGAAAATATTTAAAATTTGCATCAAATGAATTCCTGAGGCTTAGCATACATATTTCCTCAGCCTTATTGCTCGCCGTTTGGGGTGGGATCTTGCCAAAATTCATTTGTATGTTCTGCCAACTACCAGTTAAATTTTTTTATGTATGCTCAAAAAGAAAAAAGAAAACAATAAGCCAAATATAGAATTTAAAAGAAATACATTACTAAAGAAAGAACAGTATAAACAAGGATCTGTTGTCCTGAAAGTATAGAGAAAGAATTGCTTACGTTCACCATATATCGATTAAATGCCATGTTAAGATGATATTACATGGACAGCCCACCCATCCTGTTTACTAACTTAATCCAAGAAAGAAAACCCTCATACAACATCATAGTAAACCCATAATCAGTCACCCTATTTAACTCAGCCGAACCCTTTTTGTAAAATCAAACTCGAAAAATTATCTACTCCATAATAATATGAACAATAATTTTATTAAAATAAGAAAATTCCATTTTTTTTATATTTCAGAAAAATAATTAACTATACCTAATAAGAATGAAATACAGCGTTAAATCAGCTATCTTAAAATATAAATCTACACTCAACATTTTGCAAAAGCTAGATATGTACATATATTTATATAAAGAAGAAAGTTATTGAAAAGAAAAATTTTTTATATCGAAATCGAAGACTATTTTTCATTGAATATAAACCAATCAATTAAATAAATATTAAAAATTTATAAGTATAAAAAAAAATCAATAATAAAAAAATTAATAACAATTATAACATGCAATGAGAATCTGAATCAGAGTAGTTGGTGAAACAATCAATGTTAGCAAAAAATATGTTAACACACAAAACGAAATGTACATCGGTTTGTGTGTTTCTTTTCTTTCTTTCTTTTGTAACAAACAGCTGTTAGGTCGTTCAACCCGACCAACAGCAAAATGTTAAGCACTGTTAATATCAATGATCTTTTACAGATTTCTTTTGTACTTGTTTGAATATACTTATTTTGAATTTTTTTAAACCAAATATAAAAATTATGTAAAATGGGACTAATTGTATGGATATGCTGTAATATTTACTTTATTAATTAAAATTATGGCAAAATAAAACCAACTGGTTGTAATGGTAAAAGTTTGAAAAGCAGTGCTTCTCAAACTTTGACACTGAATGTAATTAGCTAACAGCAGAACTGATGCGTTAACATTGGTTGCTATGTTAACACCAGCATATCCACACCACCAGTACAGAAAATATAAATGACAGGAAATGGAAAATTGAACGAGCAACAGGAAAATCCTTTAAATATTCACCAGTAATCAATTTAATGAGTTTCAATAAATTAATTACGATCAAAACAAGATTACATATTATTAAATAAAGAAACTTTAATGTTAATATTTTCTGGAGAGGAATAACGGTGCGCTCTCAGTAGGTGGTTACCTTGCTTTGCTTGTTCAATTTTAACATGTTTCTCACTTACTTGGTTTGTGACAGAATTCCCTCGTTGAAAGGCCTTTCGATGGGGTGATCAGCAAACTCCAATTAAGAGAATATAGTAAGAGTAGAGTATGTACCAGAATAGATCGGCATCCATGTAACTTTATATTTATATTAACACAATTTTTATATTGGTTTGTTTTATATTGTGCTTCTTTTAAAATCTTTTTACTATTTTAATCATTTCTTTATGTTTGACGGTCAATTTCAATATTTTTTCCCAACACATAATCTTTTCTATTATTTATATTGTTTCACTACCGTCTGTTTCAGATCTCACACTGCCTGATAGAACCAACAACAATTATTTTAACATTAACCTTGACAATAATTGAGAGAACAAATATATAAAAGCACATGCAAATTATTTTTATATTTATATATCTTAAGTTTTCATTGTTCTTCCACACCACAGATTCAAGCAAAGGATTTGTTTTTTTTCGGTTTAAATTATTAATTTTTTCCACTGGCACTGAATGATTTTTAAATAAAATGCATCGATCACCATACCACTTCACCAAGTACATGAATAGCTCAGAGTAAGGTGATGGTAGAAATTCTCACTATACTGTCGATCGCTAATGCGAAAATCCATGGAATTGGAGAATAAGGTGTTCTAAAGATAAGGAAGAGGGGACACAAGAGTAGGAATTAGAAAACACATAGAAATGATGACACAATGAACACTGAACCTTACCCGTGATTAAAGAAGGCAAATAGTATGGCATTGCCAGGATTTGTTCTGGGTGAAGAAGTAAATTCTTCAATATTCTTGACGAAAATGAAAATCAGTCAGGGCGAATTTTATGACCTCTCCTCAGGTATAGAATGCCTCTTTTTGGCACAAAAGTAGGAAACTTGCACAGACGGGTAAAACAAAGCCGCCAAAGAATTTCTATTATGCAACCAAAACCAATAGTTGGATCAACTCCTCACAATGGCTCCAAAAGGCTTGTGCTTAGGTGCGTGGTTGGAAGAAACTGCGCAAGATGTCTTCCTAATTACCCTATTTTGTAACCTCGGATGATACGCTGCTACAAAATGCCAAAACTAATACCAGTAAAAAATTCCAAAATTAAATATGTCTACTTTTTTATATGTATATATTCCCCACAACAACGAAATAAATATCCTCTATGATCCTCGTATGTGTGCTTGAGTGAGATTAGAAAAACAGGCGAGTAGAAAATCCTAAATTTTCTAGTAGCTCTGAAGGGGAAATTATAGCATCAACTTAACGAGTAGAACGAAAAATGCTATGTTGCTGCTAGTTAGAAAATAGATTTTTGCCTTCAAACGCTTATTCACCTGTAAATCATGATAAAATAAAACTAAATAAAATTTGATTTTCGAATATAACGAGAAAAAAAATAAATAAGAAATAAAAAAATAGATAAAAAACAACAGCCCCAACCAGGGTTAGAACTCAAGTCTCCGGAACCATACGCCGACACACTACCCTCATACCACCGATAGCCTACAAGCAGTGATATGTAAACAACATCAAGCGGACAGTGCCCAATATGCAAATCGTCGCTGTAAAGATAACATAGCTAAGTCACTGCAAATAAAGAAGAAGAAGACCTTATAAAGAAAAATCTATAAATAAATAAAAGACACTGCAGAAGCAACCGAACTAGCAATGTTAACTTACATTTAATGAAACATTTGAAATAAATCAGCCCTGTCCAACCTTCTGTTTAGTGGGTGCCAATAATAAACATAAGTGAAGTGCATTTCTAAATTTACATACATGCGCCACTACATTTGCGCTTAACACTGTAACTCTCCAGCATAGAGGCTATTTGATCTCTTTTCAGTTGCAGTTTTTATTGTTCGATTTCTCTCGTTGAGTTTTCAATGAGAGTTTCAATTGTTTTGTAAATATTGATTTTCATGTTGCGCGTCATTAGATCTGAATTATTGCTACGATTATCGCATCAATAATGCATTGCCAGTGCACTACATGATTTTGTTGTTGTGTTTTTTATGGTTGGTTTTTTATTTTTTTTTTGTCATTTTTCGTGTGTTTGTTTTTTAGTCGCTAGCTTGCAAAATACATGTCTCTCCTATGGCCATGGCGGTATCGTGCAACCTTTAACTCTGCAACTCTGTTGTGTTCTACAAACTCTGTTGCATGTTGAATTTGTTTTGTGTGTCGTCCAATTTTATTGTGGAAATCGTAAAACTATAAAAAATCATTGCTAAACATAATTTGTGGTCAAATCGTGGTTAGCGAATCAATCTGTTTTGATTTGGAGTAAAAGTTTGAAGTGCTTGTTGCGGTAAATGATTGTTGAACATAAAATTTAGTTACATTAAAATTGCATTGCGATGAATGTTTTAATTTTCTATCGACTTGTTATGATATTTATTATTGTTGTTGTTATTGCTATTGAGATTTATTAAATATTTTTTGTTATTTTTTTAAATAAAAAATCAATTAACTCTTATAACAGTATATTTATGAAATTTGTTTTTCTTAAGAATGTTAATAAACAACGTCGAATAAGAAAACAAAAATAAATTTATATGTGGTATTCTTAAATTAAAATTAATCTAAATTCAGTATATAATAACTTATATTTAGGCTACATCGGGGACTAATTCTGTCCAATATTCGAAATAGAAAAGTTTTGATCCTTAGTCGGAGGTAGGAATATTAATAATAGGTACAAATCGGGAGTTATCTCTCCAATATATATTATTCTCAATTTCTATGTAAAATTTGCACTAAATATTCAATGTGTGGCCGATTGACATGAATTGTTGTAAAGATGATCGAATTGGGTGTAAAATGGTATGAGCTTATATACATCTTTTGGTTTGCTCTTATATACATTCGACTGAACGAAAATTTTACAAACGCTATGGGAACGAGAATAGATTGACTTATACCAAATTACTTTTTATTCGGTTCAGATATATACCCACATTTACATTTAAAATACCCTAAATTAAAATTTGTATTCTATTTCCAACATCTCCAAAGTAAATGAAATTCAGTGTCGATTTTGCTACGTCCACAGTTAAGATAGAGCTCATTGCTACCAACATTGTGATGTTCGGTAGTGCTAATTGTGAATAAACATGTGAATCACGACTTCAGCTATATGTATAATTTTTGGTAAATGTCCATATTTAAAATTAAAACAATGTAATCTCTTTAATTTTGAATTATTAACAAGTTCCTCATTATTTTATTAACTTCATAATGAGCACAGCTTACGTAAGACAAGTCGACAAATTTTCAAGTATTTTGTATTATTTAATGACACCAAACAATAGGAAAACATATGTCAAACGGAAATATCGTATTATATTATTTTTGCCAGCAAAAGCATTTCCGACTTCGTCTATTCTCCAGACGCAATTCATTCCGCACACACACACACACATACACGCACTGGAAAATTACTCCAAAATCCTTTATTCACAGGACCAAACAATGTAAAGTATCGTTTATCGTATAACAAAAGGTAGGGGGAAAATTGCAAACAATTGCAAGTATGACTAAATATGAATGGAATAATCTACAGTGTGTAAAAGAGAGAATGAGTTGTGTGTTTTGTACAATTTAGAAAACAACAACAACAACGACAGCAACCAGAACAAAAATTTCAACAATTTATGACTTGTTAAAATAAACCATCTACAGTAATAATTCCAACATTACATTTACAATACATGTTGGTCACAACAACAACAGGAACAACGGCAGCAGCAAAATGTACAGCTATTATTTTATGGCTGTGTGTGTTTTTTATTTAGGCCGACATCGCCAGCTACATTTTATTCGCTTGTATACAAGAATAGCTATCGCCGAACCTAGTCTACTAACCATATTTGTTGTGTCGCCGGCAACGAGAAAAATGCTTTACTACTTTTTACACAACACGTTTCTGTGGGCATGAGAACGCGTTCATATAGCAACATTGCATTCACATAGATTTGTATTTGGGTGTGTGTGTGTGTGTGTGAGTGTTCGTGTTGCAACAGAAAGTTGCCTTTTATTTATTTTATTTAATTTTCCGTACAATTTTTGTGTTATTGTGGCAATTTTGTTATGTTTTGCACAGATACAAATTCTGCTTCAGGATATAGGAGCGAGTAGGGAAAGTGGGAAAAACGCATTACCTACCGGAGTAGTTGTTACAAAATCTCAACAAGTCTCTTAATAAACAGAAACAATGAGTAGCAGGAACAGTGGTTCTACAATAAAATAGGTAAAGCAATAGTAATAACAATAATATTTAATTTTCATGGTATATAAAAAATTAATTAAGTATTTCAGTTCCGATAATGTCCCCGCTCAATGACAACAACTGATAGATCTTATTAGGGCTTATACACTTTGCCATGGCAAAATATCGAAATATCATCGTTTCGGGCAAATTGAGGTCGATATACAAATGTCCGTCTGGTTAACTCTCAAAGCCAGTATCCTATTTCATCGGCCCACTTCATGTGGTAGCTCTCTCACAAAAGGGTACATTTTATGATATCATGCGAATGGACTATCCGATTTGTACCAACCTTTATAATGTTGGAGGTTGACATTTATCGTTCGCGCCTTCCACAGTTTAACCAAAGATTTCAAATCGTAATATTTTTAAGAAGCATAGATCAAGTCCGATGATGGGACCCGTCGGTGCTCGCCTTCTGGTATCACCCCACAGATGGTCCTTTTATTAAAGGTATAGTAAGTCTTGGGTGATCTAAATACGCCGTTAATATTAACAATAAATATTGACAATAAATAATATTAACAATACATTTATCGTTCCCGCCTTCCACAGTTCAAACAAACATTTCAAATCGTAATATTTTTAAGAAGCATAGATCAAATCCGATGATGAGACCCGTCGGTGCTCGCCTTCTGGTACCTCCCCACAGTTGGTCCTTTTATTAAGGGTATAGTAAGTCTTGGGTGATCTAAAGACGCCGTTAATATTAACAATAAATATTGACTTAACCGGCTATATTACCCCATCATCTCTGATACAAACTGTCAGTGTTATTAACCAGTGAGCGGAGCAGTATAGTCGGACGGGGCCGACCATACGATACCCAACTCAACTATCACGAAACTCTAACTTTATGCAGATGTTTATTCCGAGCCTGGGTAATACTTTGTGATACTTGCATGCTTATGCTCGATTAGAGGTCAACAGAACCTCTTTCGTGACCTGGCATATTTTCCGAATCAGCGCTGTATTTCCGCCCTCTAGTGTGGTAAATAAATAAATACTAAATAATATCTGAATACGTTAGCACCTGTAAATATTTAAGTGTAACTCCCACATCCGAGAAAATTTGATAATATAACTGTTATCATTTTAAAGGGCAACCACTCCTCTTGGATATACTATCAACCTATCTGGTCTATCTCCTTCAGGAGTAAATATATACGCCCTAGAATGTAAAGAATCAAAAGTAAGGGTCCATTTGACCCGCTAAATATTGATCGATCTTTATCAAAACAGGCATGCTTATTCCTTGGTCCAACCCCATTCTCCATGTAAAATATTATATTATGATCATAATTGTGGCATTTAGGGCGACTAAAAAACAGACAAAAATTAAGTTTTTGGTCCATTTCATCCCTTAAATATTAACTGATCTTTGCCTTCATTGGCCAGAACCGGTCCTAAATGCAAAATTTCCTGAAGATTGGTTCATAACTGTGACCTGTATCGTGTTAACAAATTTTAATGGACAGACGGACGGAGGGACACAGATGTCTAAATCGACTCAGTTAGTCGATATATGACGATCGGTATACTTAAAGGTGGGAAGATATTTCGCGGTGTTACAAACTTTTGGGGATGCACAAAGCAATGATACTGTTTAATTTAGATTTGTATAAAAATACTAATTTTTATTGACCCCTGGTTTGGTCCTTAATTATTCGTTAAAATGTACGCGCTACGGTTTATTGCAATCTTGGTTTAGCGCCGTTGACATTTTAACCAGTAATTACTTGCCACTTTTTTACCACCTCCTTTAAGCATCAAGGAGTATCAATCTGTCAGTCGGACAGACAACCACGCATATCGTTGCGAGCACATATCGTTGTGCCTAGAAAGGTAATTTCGATACTACTACTCAACCTATCAATAAAGCATTGAACTATTTATTAAGAAAACTATTGTGTTTTTCTCTTAATTCTTTTACTTTCACGGCACACGGCTATTCGTACACCCCTACCCTACGGTCCACTGCTCCACGCATTCGGCGTATCGACTCCCTTCGGCGGAGCCCCTCTGAGCTAAACAGATACCCTGACAACATATACAAATTTTAAGATAATATAAAAACATTCCAACTCGTCAGTAGACATCCGCAAACCATGGGCTGACAGTATAATCAGTCGACAACACTGGCCGACACTTGCTTTCCCTATGGAGATATAATTTATCAAAACCGATTTATCACAATGGCTCACCAAGTATACTACGTCTTACAGATCGGCAGGATTCAGAAGACAGAATCCAAAATTCAGGCCACACTTTCATTTGTCCCTTTTCGTAAAATGACCTTAACCGTCTAATAATGTCTTTGTGTACTTAATGTTTGTATAATATATTTAGTCCGAAAATTGTATTTGAAGGATTTGCAAACGTAATGGCAGCTTTAATATACGTCCACCATATTAAATTACAAATATTAAAATTACAAATATCGCAACGAAGTTGTATGACCACTGTTAATCAACATTTCATAATCAAGCATCTGACACAATAGAAATGTTGTCGGAAACTACACTTTGAAATTAACCACACCAGCACACCAATGTGCAGTAATGAAAAGCTAATAAAACATCAACATCCATAAAATTGCCACAACAAAACCAGGAAGAGCATCTGTTGAAGTAAACACACGCTAACGTTTGTTAACGTGCTTCAATCTAAAGTAAACACGTGTAAAAAACAACGCTCAATGGAGATGTGTATAAAAACAGACAGCAGTGTCGTCTATAGTAACAATATTGTATTGCCTGAAAATCTATTTAAAAAATGTTTTATGACAGTTTTATGTTTGGTTACAACAAACGACAAAATGTATATAAAAATGGTATATTTACGAGCAAAGAAAAAACATTTTTTTTTGCATATTTACTACAGTTACTATTCCTAGTTAGTGTCTGCTTAATATTACACAATTGTACCAGCACCATAAGTCGTAAGCAATGAACAAACAATTCCTAATGAGTTATTCTAGTAAAACACAGTCTGGGTGATGTCCAACCATTTGATGTCAAATAGCAATAAACAGTTTTGTTTAACACCTCGACGGTACCCACATTTTCACATACATAAGATGTTAGTTGCAGGTGCCGTATGAATAATGCCACATTATTACACTCATGCTCTTTGCTGTAAGTCATTTTAATTATTATGATGGTACATATCGTTGAGACACTGAGATTTGTCTCTTGAGGGCTATTAAATTTGTTAATGAAGAAGCATAATATAGAAGCATACAAACATGAAAGATCTTCATAACATTTTTCAAGATGTAGTAATTGTGCACATAAAAGTCCCGATCAATTCTTTTAATGTTAACCGATATTGATCAAAACACACATTTTTTCATTGTTCCTAACAACAATAATGTTTGTACTCCAAATTTTAGGTGTCAGAACCGCAAGTTCAATCAAAATGTTGCCTAGGAAAATAATATTTTACCATAGTAATGTTTCTCATGAAGAAGTTTCATAAAGATGTGAAGTGCAACGTCTAAATTAAAACAAGGGGGTGCATCGCTATGACCTATCTTCATACATGATATTTTGTTTTGTTACGTATAGTGGATAAAATTGTATCACTGTTTTTAGAACCCTATTTCGTAAAATACGCATTTTTATCCAATTTCAAATATATTAGTTTTTAGTAAAAATAAATCGAACACATATTTGACCGATAAACCCTAAAGAAGAGCAAACTCGAAGCATATCACTCAGGTTGTTATTAGGGTGGGTAATAATAAATAATATCTTATTTTTTTCATATCTTAAATTCCTCTAGCTCTACGACTAAAGAGTCATGAATAAAGTTCAATAACATTTCGTATACATTTTACGAATACACCACGCATACATACATATATATTTTTAACTAAAACTAACATTTTTCTTCACAAACATTTGCACTTATCCTTACTTTAGGAAATAAGATGCACTTTAGCTTACAAAAGTTGAAGCCAAGACAACACAGAACAATGCAATAACCGAGAAGTGTCTCCGTATATGTTATTGTATTTGGGAAGTGATTCACTGCATCCACAATATAGTGTTGAGTTATAACATAAACTTCTTTAAATTTAATTTCCTTTAGTGAATTTTTTAAAAAAAATATTATTCTATTGTGCATCATCCCATAGGAGTTTTTTATTTCTTTAATTTCGTTTCGTTTACATATTTAAGGGATAACTCGCGTTTAAAAGTCCACCAAAGATAAAAGCATTACATGATTCAATGCAGCATGAAACCAGAATTCATAAATGTGAGAATACAACAGGAAACGTTGATGTAGAGGACAAGTCTTGGAAATGAATTAAACTAAAGAAGACAGACAATTGTTTTGGGGTACATTATCACAATGCACAGTGTTTTAGGAAACAATAAATTGCAGTGCAATAACGGGATTTGACTAATCTTCGAGACTTTCTTCCACATATTAACTGATTTAGCTACAGTTTGACAACAAATAGTTGTATATCTGTTGTATGAGTTAAACACTTTGATGGTTTGTCTTTACTATTAATATGTTGACAAATTCGTAGTTGATTTGAGACTAATACAAGAGCATGCCTTATAACTAGTGATATACATAGATAAATACTTAGGATGCCAATTACTCATTTGATGTGTGATGAGACCTGACAGTGATGATACAATTGAAACCTATTTGTTTTAGAAATTATGCTCAAGACGTGATACTGTAAGAAATGCGCTAACCTTCATGTGAGACCACATAACTCATTCTATCCAATGAAAAATTTTGTCTTGAATTGAATTCTTCCTAACAAAGGTGTATTTTGTAGACATATAACCCCTTTTATTCGATTTTTGCGTTGATAACACGTCATGCCAGATAAACAGTCTGAACTGATTTATAACAAACTTAAAATACATCATTTTACCTTCATTTCAAACAATATGCAAACATTTCGTGCCAATCGAACAAACATCATTTACTTGATGTCGGACGATATTATTTATGAAAGCTATATAGGAATCTGGGCCGAATGTAGTTAATTTGAAGGCACATTCTCTGCAATTTTCTTATGTAAAAGAAATGGATACGGAGGACAGCTTTTTCCTATGTAAAAGGAATGGTTACGTAGGAGAGCTTTTCTAATCCGATGCTAAATATTCTAAAGAGATTTCAGAGAGAGATTTGTTAATATATTGTATTTCATTGCTATTGTAATTTTAGATATAAGTAAGTAGCTATATTAAAACGAAAATATTTTAAACACTGTTTACCACAAAATGTATTATCTCACTAACCCGAACTGCACAATGCAATAATACTACCTTCTCCAAGAAATATCTAAGCAAACAAATGAAAACCTAAAACAAAACAAAAAATAAACTCGAAAAATTGTAAGCCCTTAAAAGTAGAATGTACAAAGCTATGCAAAAACCCATTGTTGTTTCTGGCGTTGCTGTTTATTGCAGCCTGTTAAGTATCAGCTGAAAAGTCATCTTAAAGTGCTCCTTTATGAAGAAGAAGAAGTCCAAGTGATGAACAAAAACCTAAAACGGAATAGACGAACCGAAAACATTATAAATAACAAAATGTCCGTAGAAAACATTAGGAGAAACAAGTGAAAAAGCGTTAAGTACGGCCGGGCCGAACTTTAAATACCCTCCACCATAAATATACAGACAGGTACTTGAAATGCAAATATAGGGAAAATACCAAAAAGTGGACTCATACCGACTTTTCTACAAACCGATTATGTAAACCATGGTACAAATTTCAGAAATTTTTAATGGATAATTATACCATTATGGCTAATGAGGGTATACACACTTTGACATGGTGAAAATGAGTCTCATCGAAATATTGTTTCTTTGGACCAAATTTGTTTCAGAAAATCTTGATTTCATCCAAGTTCAAGTTCGAAGATGTGGAATATCGGTCCACTGCGGAATATCGGTACCTCCCACACAGGGACTAGGCCTAAATGCGGGTTATAGTTCAAATATAGTTCATTATCGAACTTTACGTTCTAGTTTTTTATCTCGATATCCTCCGCAGGTGAAATGATTGCAACAGAGTCTTAGAACCGAACCCTAACGCGGAACAAATTAGATAACTATTTTAACATAAAAAGGGGTTTATATGGGAACTACCCGAAAAAGGTGGCGAATATTAATAATTTTTGGTGGGGAGGGCTATCCAAAAAAAAATGGACCAGAATTCATAATTTTATGTGGAGAGATTTGGTACCTATTAAGAACTTAAAATACTAAATTACAGTCAATTCGGTGGAAAAAATACGATCAAAACCCCCAAAATACTGAAAATTAGGAGGACCTATATTTATAATATTTTGTGGAGACATTTAGTACCCAATAGGAACCCAATGTACCAAATTTCAGCGAATTCAGTTGAAAAATGCCTACCTATGCCTAAACGTGGACAAAAAAAAAACGAACCTATGCAAAATTTCAGCACCCTATCTCAATTTCTTCAGAAAATAGCGTGATTACAACAGACGGACGGACGGACATGTCTAAATCGCCTTAGAATTTTATCCTGATCAGGAATATATATACTTTATAGGGTCGGAAATGAATACTTCGACGAGTTACAAACGGAATGACAAAATTAATATACCCTCCATACTATGGTGGAGGGTATAAAAAGAACAAAGGGAACCATCCAAAGAAGATGAAGACGAAACAACATAAAAATAATATGGAAACAAAAATTGAAACTTTTAACGTTTGTTTCCAAGTTGAGAAAAAATGTTTATTTGTTTTCTGCTTCTTTGAGTTGATTTCGAGATATGCTGAACTGGGCGTTTAGAGCAATGTTATGTCAGGTAAAAAAAAACAGAAAAAATTAAACAACTAAAATGCAGTTTGTAGCAGAAATCAAGCTTAGAGTGGGAGTTTGCGGTTGGCAATAGTTTTTAAAGAAACATTGAGTACTGCTTTAACTGTTACATTTCTTTGCCTTTTCCGTCTTAGAGATTAACTTATAAATGTGTTTGTATTGTCTGAAAAAGAAATATAAACTTTTTGTTATAAACAAAATTTTATGGGAAAATGTCTTGAATATATAAACAAAACAAACAAGAGTTCTTAATATGGTCAAATAAATTTTACTAAAATAAAATGTTTAAATATTAATATTGTTGACAATTTTAAACCAAAGCTAATAAACGGACAGATCAAAATTTTAATAATATACACCAATATGAGTATAAAGAGAAAATCATATAATCCAATTAAAATCAAACATGTCCACACATTCTAGGCTTTATGAAAATTAAAATTATTAGATATGAAAAATAATCCCATCTGAAATAACATACATATGTGCTATATTATATACGCATTAACATTTTTAGTTTCAAGTGGCAGACTTTCAGTGTGACTACTGTATTTTTTTCTCTCAAACTGACAACCTGTGCAAACGAACATATTTATTGTGTACCCAAATAATATGTAAAACGTGTCTGAATAATTAATACACCTAAATCGTAGTGTACCTTTATACTGAGGAGATATCATATAGTAGAGGAAAATAGGCTGATTCGAAATCTGCTTGTGTTCACAAATTCGGATGCTGCGCACAAAAGTTGTAGCGGTTTTACATCTTGTATTTCAAATATAATTTAAATGAATTCCTGTTTATTGCATTTATCGAATTTCTTCACAAATAGTTCAACGCATTTGTTTTCTTTGCATACTTGACAAATTACATTGAAATGCGGTTTAATAGTAGCGAAAAACAAATAAAGATATCTAAAAATTATGTTAATAAAATTTTGTAATGCCACAAAATGTTTTTTTTTTGAATTTTTTTAATAAAATTAAGGGAATGCGGTTTTGCCAAAATCTTCTTAAATATGTTTCAACTTTAAAAATTACCAACTATACTGCAGTTATAATCAACATTACAAATTTAATTGTTTGATGTTTCATGAATGAATGAATTTTACTGTGCTAAAAACCGTAAAGTGGATAAATAGCACCCAAGATTTTATGCGCATGCGATTTTTTGATGTAAAATCAATTCGAAAAAATCGCCATTATATACGCGAATTTGTCAAAATACGTTTTTGCAGTTTTCCCACCTTCAAGGCTCCCATTTCCGCCGTTTTATTGGGCGGAATTGAACATGGTTGGGCTCTTTAGATTCGAAAAATCATACATTAGAACCATATTGTCCATGAAGTATTCTTCAATTTAGTCACTGATCACATGCTCGTGCATGTACATTTTCACCCATTTTTTTATATTACCACCATCACAGCTTCCACGCAACTCATTATTTATTTCCGATATTTTAAAATTTTGACAATAACTCTTCATTTGTAGAAATTATTTTAAATTATATGCAATATGTTCATATTTCGCGAATAATGAGCTTCAAGGGATTTAAAACATTTTTGAATATTCCCATATATTTGTCGATAATACCTATTGATAAGTCCAAACTAATGTGTGCCCAAAATCTTACATTTAAGAAACATTTCTTCAACATTGTACGTACTCATTTCATCTATTCGAAAGCTAAAACGATTTTTCATAGTTCAATGATTTTGGGATACAATTATATATTGGTCAAGAGTATATATAATATTTATTTTAAGGTCGTGGTTAAAACATCAAACTTATCTTATGTGTAATGTACTGCATTACTAACAGGGAATCGCAACTGCATAATTACACATAGTACTGTTTACCATAATACTGAATTATAACGAGGATGATTTGCAATTGTTTTCAAATACTACTATGAAATCCCATCGCAGTCCAATACCCAAAGAATAGTATTCATTCTATTTAAATCCATTTATATTAATCGAACATTTTCTTTTATCCCAAAAAAAAAAAAAATAAATAAAACATCGATTATCATCACATATTCCTTTTGTTGAACAAAAAAATTGTAACATGCATGTTTATGAATGAATGATTTATATATGTATAATAATATTAAAACATTTTCGTATATTGTTTTTATTCGAAATAAATATGATGTGGGCAGAAAGAAAAAGCAACAAATTTATGGACATTTGTAACAGCGACGACACCTAATAAATCATGCAACGATTTAGAGGTGAACATATTCACTCGTACATGACACTGTCGTGCTACGTGTTTTTCCTGCCTCTACAACATGTCGGATACACCCACATATTTGTAGTGCGCCCGCCCCTATGATCTCGCGGCGAAGGGTTTCATGTGGAGGCACATATAAAACATATTTTTTCGATGTGAGAACCCATCTGTAAAAAAGAGTAGCGAGCACGCTATGTTTATTTACCAACCCTTGAAATCCTTTAAACATGGGAATATTTGTCCATGATTCGGCGGTGGGTGAGGTAGTGGAATTTGCTTGCCATTTTTATGAGCTTAGCTTTTCAAAAACGCATTAATAAATAAAACAATATCCTGCAAGCAATGATTTATAAACTTGACATGTTTTGCTTTGTCGTTTTTTATTCAATGGAAGTCCTGTGCCGTATGAATACTTAGTTGGGCACATCGGAATGTAGATGTAAGTGCGTCGCAGTGGCCGACATGTGAAAGAACTCCAGTGCTCAACACAATGGCAAATATTTGTGTTGGGTGGTTACTTTAGGCCGTTTCCTAGTCTAGTCGGAATGAATAGTGTAGGTGTCTAACGGCCCAGATAAACTTGTATTTGTGCATGTATGGGTGTACGTGTATGACTAATACTTTTTTCTGTAATACATAGAATATGGTCATAAATTTTAACCGGACTAAGTGGAAAATATTGTCACTGCTGTACATTGGCTACACAATCCCTACTTTGACTTTAATACCCTTACTTATGTATATGTTAAAGAAAGCGCACAAACACACACACACACACTCGTACGCATGCATACCGTTACTGTCTCATTCGCCTACAAGCTATATCTTGTATACAGCACGTAACCAATACAGACAAACATTTTCTTCGTCGGCATTATAAATGTGAATTGAGGGCATGTGTGATTATGTTTGACTACATTTCCATAGTGTCTGTGTGTAAGTATGCATGTACATTTGTAGATGTAATCCACTTCAAGAGCATTTGTTGAGACGCATATCAACTGAAGAAACTGTTACTGTTGCTCCCCAGGATTGGGTTTATAATCACATGTATGATTTCGAGTGGGTGTTTTTTTATGTATTTTGATTATATCCAAGAATGTTTTAAGCTCCATTATCTATTCCATTCAAGTGACTGGGATTTGAGGGGGAGAGAGACGTTCGTGTATGACATTCGAAAGTCTCCACATTTTTCTCAATTTTCTATTGAAGTCGTACATCCATACCTTCACATGGAACAATGAATTATTATCAGTGCGATGTTGGTTGTAATGAAAATTTCATTTTCTCCAAAAAATTATCAATATCGGTCCACTTTTTTGGGTAGCCCCATATAATGGTACCACCAAAAATATGCGATTCTGGATAATGACAACCAAACCACGATAACTTTGTCTATGCAGAACAGCGAAAGAACAAAAAAAAAAAAAAAAATAAAGAAAATTCCTTTCGACCTTGGGGTGTTTTTTTTAAACTCCATCCAACTATGTTGTCAGGGTATTATATCATTGTGTGGCACTAAGAGTTTGTAATGTCCTGAAATATTGTTCCAAGACCTACCTTTAATTATACCGATAGTCATATTTCGACTAGCTGAGTCGATCTAGACATGTCTGTCCATTATATGTTGTAAATACCATGCAGGCCACAGTTATGGACCAATCATGTAGGAGGGGTTCTAGCCAAAGAAGACCCTTATTTTTTTTTAGTAAAGATCCGTGAATATTTTGGGGATGAAATGGATCAGAAACTTTATTTGTGTACATTTTTCTGGACGCTCTTGAGGTCACAATTCTGACCCGAACATCACATTTTGATGAAGATTGATCCAATGGATCCAAACTTTTGTGGAAAAATTACAAAAATTATATTCTATGAAGTTAATAATTATTCCTGAAGCACATGGACTCCCGACTCCAAAAGGAATCGTTGACCTTTTGCTAATGATCGTCCAATATTCAGTGGGTCAAATTAACCAAGACTTTCCTATGAAAATTCACGAGAGTTCAAGGTTCGGAGAATATACCAGGGTAAGATATAATATGCATATATAATATAATATAGATCTGCGGATCTGTGCTCCTTGGCAGTTGTGTAGGGTATCATATGGTGGACCCAGTCCAACTATACTGCTCCGCTCACTGGTTTATGTATAATTTCGATAAAATCACCTCACTTTAGTAAAGAACTTCAAAATTATACCCGTTCAAAGAATAGTGTTAATTAATTAAAGTTTGATTTCCCTACATTCCATCGCCTTATTAATTATATAGTGTAAATATGTCATAATTTATGCCCTTATGACACATTTCAAACTCTTTGTTATTTAATAACAATTTTCACACCATCCAATATTGTACTGAAATTACAACCCATGCTAACCAATATCGATGTGTCATCACAGGTCAATTACAATTAAGCTGCATAAATCGCCACACAGCTATTTGCCAAGAGACCGGGGGCTGTGTGTCCTAAATGTTTGCCATTTTATCATTTTAATTATCTTCAAATATGCAAATAATCCCAGGAAATTTGTCCCCAAATTGAATGGAATAAAATGAAATGAAGCGAGTCGAACTAATACAAAAAAATACGTATATGATTCAATTTTGGGATTTTACTCAACAATTTGCTGATCCAAACGAGATACGATATAATCGAACCTTAAATTATAAATTAGACGGCAGGCGACAGTGAAAATGCCCCATTGTATGTGGATAAGGGTGTGTATGTGAGCGAAAAGAGAAGGAAAGAGGGAATGAATAGGTCATAAATCAGTATACCACTGTTAATTGTTTATGTGCGACTATGGTCAAGTGAAGGCAAAACTTTGATATGGTTTGATATGGGGTAATACAACATAAACATACCACTGCGTAATATGAATAATATAGTATGAAATTGGTTGTTTCACAGTCTTACAATATTTCAGTTCCAGTGCAGTTTTCCTTCATTGCCATCAAGAAAAATTTATACCAACAACGAACCAACCATACCTTCATAGTTTACGGTCACTGTAATTTCACACCACATGCAAATCTGCAGAACACGTTGCAATGTTTAACCCCAACACCTTTGTAAGACAAGTACATAACATATAGCCCCCCCCCCCCTTTTCGTTGGCGTCGTCAAAATATGTGCACGAACACTGTGTGGGTGTATGTGTGTATGTATGCAGAAATGGCAACCAATAATTCAATTTATGTCATCTGGTGGTACTTCTTGTCTAATTAAATTGACACAATGACAGTTTGTACTCATTAGTAGAGGCTTAAACAGCATACGAGTGACACACATATACATACAAACATGAACTTAAACATTATGGACATATACATATCTTTATGATTGCCAGTATTTCTCCGTATACATTTGCGGTTACATAAATATACCAACACACAAGCATCAATAAATTATTTATTTGTTTCATTTGTTCGTTGTATGTTTGTGTGTGCATTGATATATTGGGTTAATTTATGAATGGGTGCTGATTACCTATATTTGACGCCAACCATGTAGATTGTTGATCCGAATGTATACATGACCTTATGATACTGTACATAAATATTATTTTAGGGTTCACTAATAACTGCCTCCCAAGATAATTGCATGACCTTTGGTAAGATTTGTGTGTGGAGTGGGGTGGTATTGCACAAAGCCAGTTGTTGGAGTATTCTTGACGTTGAAGTCCCCTTCAGTGTTGATATTTTAATGGATATCCTTACATTGGGGTAATGAAATGATATATTATAAAAACCAGTATGGAAAGTTCAAAAGTCGGACGGTGCCGACTATGTGAAATGCTCCACCACTTTGGGTACATACAAGAGATACTCATATGTACAATATCCTGTAGATAGAATAGACACAGCTTCATTAGGTGAAATCGGATGAAAGTATATATATAAACCTGAAACGACTTCAATCCAATACGCTATGCAATATTTCATATAAAGCGAACAGACAGGCTCCTCCATTTGCACCATTAGTATGTGGCAGATACATCTACATCTGAGCCGATTTCAACAACAAAATATCGTGCAAATAGAACACGATATTCTCAAAAGGAACTATGGGTCTATCTCGATTCCGTTTGCCTGTTACAAACATATGCTCAAAGACATAATACCCTGTACCACAGTGTGGTGAAGTGTATAATGGTAAGTGTATTTTTAAAATATTTCAATTAAAAAGGGGAATTAAGTGGCTTTTATGGATGGTATGGAGGGTATATTAATATTAACTCATTGAAATACCCATTTTAGGATATAAGCTTGAGCAGCGCGAAGAGACTGAAACTGATTTGGTTATAAGTCCGTGGTAATCACTTTAACTTTTCCATTTTTTCATGGTATGTCATTGAATACGTTAATCGTTCTGAATCTGTTCTTACTAATAATGTGAAAAATGGAGAGGTAAAAATGTATACGAACAGTTGAAGTCAGATGCATAGTTTTTATGAATCATGTCGTAACCATGTGACAGTATTTTTTTTTCATCGACCTTTGCAATGTATGGGTTAACATATTTAACAACTATGTTACCATAACATTCAGATCAACATACAACTTGAAATTGTAGTATAATCCAAAGTTGGCCACATACAATGTTCGAAGACACTTCTAATAGTTTCGGCAATCTTCCCCAATGCGAATAGTGAGCTAGCTAAAGTCCACGTTTTCTAATCTGAAGACTATAGATTTCTGATCGAAGTTGCAAATACTCTCGTTTTCCTGGAATATGGTTACAGTAAGGAAATATTTCTTGACGGCCCCAGATCTGGGGAATTGCTGTCTACATATTCACATAGAAACAACAATGCTCTGTGAAGGGCGTTATCAGGATTTTCTCTTCCACCAAACCGGCGGTTCTGCTGGTTTCACATTCGGCCGATCATGATTTTTGTTTGCCCTGTACATCATTACTGTCAGACATTATTAGTTTTTGAAACAGAAATTGGTGAATTGTTTAGTTATTATGTCGAATCGGACGAAAATATTTATGGGATCGAGGTTTAAATCTGGGAGATGTTATCTCCAAATCAAACTCTGAAGAGACTTAAAGCAATACATCATTATTTCGTCTCAATGGAATACAATTTTGGTATTTCATGAATAAAATAAAATTTTATTATTTGGTGCACCATACCAAATGATAAAATTTTATTCGATTGAGACGAGATTTTGACAACGTACAGAAATATATCAAGTATCTTAATTCAAACCGTGCCACACCTTATTCTAGACTCAATCCGGTATGTAAAATTTCGAGTATATCAAATAAACAAAGATTCGTTGATGCACCCTTTATATAAAATCGGACAAAAATATATATTGAAGCTATACCTAAGTCTGCGTCGTTGCAGTATAAACGGTTTTTAGCCTTCATCACCAGTTTTGCCAAAGAAATACATTAATTATCACAACCTCCCAGTAGCATAGTTTATATCAATTCAATTCGTCGCATTTATAATTAATTTTCCTTCCCTTACATTTCAAATGTTGGTTTATGGACTAACGTTTAGGCATTATGTTGTCACTGGTGTTAGCCAGTGTTTTTGCTATTAACAGCTTTTAGAATTATCGTTTTTTGTTATTGTACCATTTTAAAGTTTTTTTCGGGTGGATTTTATTTTCACTTTTTCATTCCTGTGTTTTGGTTTACTGCAACAATTAACAACAACAGCAGCGGTCCATGAACCATGTAATTACGCAAATTAACGTTAATGAGCATCTTTTGTAGTCTGTATTTGTCTGCGGCTATGTCTATTTGCGTCTGTGTGTGTGTGTGAGTGTGCCTGTTCAGTCATTGTAGTGGTATCTTGTTTTTAGTTTAAAACAACAGCGAAAAAATATCCTTCTCAACAAACCGCAAAACAACTAAAAGCCGGAAGGAGATACAACATTTTCATAGAAACGCTAACAACGTCGACATTGGAATGTGCCAAGGGCAAACGATGTTTGTTTGTGTGTATGTACGTGTGTGTTTTTTAACAACTACTGTTTAAAGTTTGTGCCAACATAAAAAACAAGTTGGGATCATCCCAATACAAATAAATATAAACTACAATTACCACCGAGAGTGAGTAGAATTAAATTGAGGGCGCACAATAAAAAATTTGTGAAAAGATTTCAAAATTTATTCAAGCATTTTAAAGAATTCCGCCCACTTGCCTCCAAGTTTTTAAGTACTGTAATTTGGATAAAAATCTGATTTTGTAACAGATATTTTGAAATCTGTAGCACATAGCAACATTTTCCGCGTCATTTTGATGTCTTTATTAACTTACCTTTAATTACCCACAATTTGTTACGTTTCTGTAAATCCGATTTACGTAAAAGCAAAAGAAATTTTAAGATTGAGATAAAATATATTTAAATTATATTTGGAAGAGATAATAAATATGGATAATTTTGTTTATATATCAATCTTCTTGGTCATTACATTTCTTCATTTAGGCTTAAGTTTTTTAGACTTCCAAATTGAAACTACTGAAATTAATACATATGCTCCGCAAGGAAGTAGGAAGGTACATTTATAATTCCGCGAATATCTACCTTACTTATGTCTATGGGTTCCTGCTAAATACAACAGCTACGGTGCATTGAAACACTTTTTGAGTCGATTTATGCATGCCCACCAGTCTGTTCCTTAATTATTGTATGCAAATAATACATGGACTTTGATGAAGTTTGGTTCTATCGTTCTATAGAGATCTAAACAAGATAGAGCTTTGAAGTTTTGCACTACACTACCGGAATTTAGAACTTAGAGATCTCATAGTGTAACAAATCTTCTTACAAAAAATTATAAATATTGGTTCTCTTTTTAGGTTGGTTCCATATAACGGTACTTACCCCATTTCGGTTGAATCAAAATTTAGCTCGTGCCGTACACACCTGAAATTTCTCGTACTCAAATATTCTTTTATTTCAATTGAATTTTGCAAAATACTTCATTCCACTCATATTTTTTTGTTTTGCTTAAATTTTAAATGTCGTTTTTACATTTTCCTTATAAGACATTTTTTTGTAAATGCTTATATTTTTCTGAAATGCCTCTCTTTTGACACGGAATTTAGTCCTTTCTACTTTTTTTTTAATTAACGCTTTACTGGCATTTTTATAACCAGAGAAAAGACATAGATTATGACATAACCTTAAATCTTTTTCAAACTGGCCAAAAGATTGGCAGCAGTTACTTTTTTGCCACAACAATTTATGGATGAATTTTCTCGTTACAATGTTTTGGGGTATGTGACCCAATGTTGTGAGTGGCATGTGGCATGTGTGTTTTTGTTTTTGCAATATTTTACTTTTGGATTGTTCTTTTTATTTGTTCGTAATCAACAAAATACGATACCAACAACAAGAACAACATTAGATGCCATCACTCAAAGTGGCGCTTTAGATTCCATGTCAATATGTTTAGTCAAATCCCACTATCGCATAGTAGAAAATCCAAGGCAATACTACAATGCAATTCATTGTGGAACACTGTGATACATACACACAGTATATTTATGGGAGTGAATGTGTATGTGTAAAACACAACCACTGTTAAATGTGACCAGAATGCAGTCAAAGCACTGAAACAGTCATTATTCTTTGCTCATTTTTAAACGAAATATCCATTCACACATACATTCATAAGAACGTACGAAAACAGAGATACAAACAAGAGAAATATAGAAGCACACATTGACATCCTTAACAGATGAAAACGAAAAGATATCGGAATGGAATGGCACAGTGAATTCTAGAATATTATATGGCTATTTGGAAGAATTTTTGTTAATGGATCAACAATGGAATCAATTAAGTAATTGAATGCAATTAACACCAAGGAAGGAATTGTGATTGAGTGCTTTAAAAAAATTAAATGAGTGGCTGCATCTCTTCCACAGCAAGAAGAATATATGTAGCTCTTCCATAGAACTTTAGCTCTGTTATAGGAAGAAAAATGCCTCCAGCTCTTCCATAGGAAAAATACCTCTTCCACAGGAAGAAGAATATCATCAGCTATTCCATAGAAAGAAGAATACCTCCAGCTCTTCCATAGGAAGAACAATACCTGCAACTCTCCCACAGGGAGAAAAAAAGCTGCAGCTCATCCACAGGAAGAATACTACCTGCAGATCTTGCACAGGAAGAAGAATACCTCCATCTCTTCTATAGGAAGAAGCTCTTTCAAAGAAAGAAGAAACCCTACAGATCTTCGGCAGGAAGAAGATCAATTCAAAAATATTGATGTATACTTTCTTCCAAACCTGGCCAAAATATCACCAGATGTATTCCACCTTATGTAAACTGGCTAAATTGTCATAGAATTATACATTCACAGTTGCCAAATATTTGCGACATGTGAAGTATGAAATTACAATGGTAAAGTGATTTTTGGGGACTCAAAATACAGTCCACTACTGGCCACGAAGATTTTTTTTTTTGCTAAAAGTCAATTTCATGTAGAGAGGAAAAAACCTTTTGCAACCTATGCTAAATTTCATTACAATCGGGCAGATTTTGAGTAGTTTGCGTACATTTATGTAAATCGATTTAAACCACTGTTCACAATTTAATCTCAGACACCCTTTCGAAATATATATGGAAGTTATGTCTGCATCTGCACCAATTTCAACCAAATACAATAACACCGTTATAATCTCAATTTGAGACGTTTCGTTTCAATCGGTCAAACATTAGGAGTTTGGTGAACTATTATATATCTAAGTCTCAACCGATTTTCAAGAACCCATCATTACAGACCCAATACAACACGTTATTCCAAATTTTGTGCAAGTGAAAAGAAATGTAGGGGCTTTGGTGCTAAATAAACCTAAAATCGGACGAAAATATATGTGGGAGCTATATATAAATCTGAACCGATATTTACCTTGAGCCAAATAAACGAGCTATGCCAAATTTCATCGAATTCGGATCATAAATGCAACCTGTACTTTGTTCACAATTTAACATCTACAGACGGCCGGACATGCATAAATCGCCCCATAAAGTGATTCTATGCATATTCTCAAAAAGAACCATGTTATTATCTCGTTTCCTTTTGCCTGTTACAAACATATGCACAAAGACATAATACCTTGTACCACAGTGAGGTGAAGGGTATAAAAATGTATAAATGGGTATAAAAATGTTAAAATATTAACAAGAAATGAGGGTCAATAAAAAAGTTGTAACTGCCGAAAATTGTTAGTAACTTGAAGATAATCATCAAAAATTTCGTGTTTAAAAGTTAAAAAAATTATTTTTTCAACGATGTTAAGTTCAGTCCGGCCGAACTTTTTATACCCTCCACCATGAGATTCAAAGTATATAAAATTAATAGGAGCTCCTAAAAAGTTATCCGCTATTTAAGGTTAGCCCCTATAGAAGGGAATTCTCATTAGGTGTGAAATATTCATACAAAAAACTATCAATATTGAGATAAGAGGCTCCATATCAAACCTACCTATTCGGTTCGTCGATATAAGATCGTTTTCCAAACAAATTTTGGTAAATATATTTCTATTCATCATTGCAATTGTAATATATCATCTGTATGTTTTTAATGACTTGAGAAAACATCTATAGCAAAATAAACAATTTTGTAAACTTCGACGAGAGAAACTTAATAATTAAACACTTTTTCGCCAAAGTTTCACTGTATCAAACCACAAAAAAAATCGGACCAGGTTATCATCGTCATGAGACTATTGACCCAAATATCTTTTGAATGAGTTCATAGTTCGGCAAACAGAATGGAATAGTTAGCGGCTATCATTTGGCCATTCGTGCTAGGAGCCAACATTCGCTTTCACTTTTCGATATATGTCACGTGTGTGTTTGCCATTTTTGCTTAAGATTTCGTTCGCAAATCGTGAATGAAATAAAAAAAACGAAACGAAAATCACAAAAACACAATAGAAGTTTTGGGACTTTTTGTGCGCCCGCTGCTTCAGCTTAGTTTGGGATTTGAAACATACCTCGAAGAGAGAATGGAAAAAGTTATCAAGACTGTAAATATTTCTGATAGTTGGTTCGTGATGCACTCACAGATACTGATATTAAATGTTCGCAGAAAATCTCAATGGCCATTATGGTGTGGGTGTGACGCCCTCCCACCAATCTCATCCCGACCGATAACTGGCAGTCTGCACTGCACCGACCTCCACAAGCTTAAGAAACAAAATGAATGCTCCCATCGGCGAGTGCAACAACTGGCGAAACTCTGAAGAGGTGCTCATCGCAAGTGTTTGCTTTCAAAACAAATACCATTGCGACCCCTTGCTCATCTCAGTGAAAAACCTACACTGAGTGCACTATCATCGATGAATGGCTAAGTTTGAAATTTCAAAATTTGATACCACCAACGCTATTTTAAGAACTTGCCTTAGCGAAGAGCAACAAAAGTGGACTGGCCAGAAAAAAATGAACGTCTTATTTATTTTCAATGAAATATGATGAAGAAAATTCAATTAAAATCTCCTCCATAGTTGATGTGCGTTGGTATTTCTTCTGTGTAGTTTTCTTCATTTCTGCAGAAAGTGGGGAAAGTAATGCTCTGTAAATAAGTTTTGGTTTGACGTAATTCTTATGAATATGACTTTTTATATAATTATTGATTTAATTTATAAGGACAAATTATATAACAACATGTTGCAATTTTGAAATGTCTTATCAACAGTTGTTGGTGTTGTTGAATAACTTAAACAAACAAGCAAGTGCTTTGTAAAACGAAATGTCGAGTAATGCCTCACCGCCTACAGTCACCAAGTTGCGTACGCAATGAAAATTCTACAAAAAATAAATGTTCAACCTTCTGGCCAAAGTAAGCCAATTAAGGACAGAAAATATTCACAATATTCAGTGAAATGAAAAATTCTCTAATAATTTGAAAAACATTTGCAACTTTCATAGTAAAACAGCTTAATAAGTCTTAATGCAAGTTTGCAGACGTCAAAAGGAAAAACAAATAGCTGGTAAATGGCACACATGACGGGTTTTTAGCCCAAGGAAAAAGTGCATTCCTACGCTTTTGTTCATTTCTTGATTTTAATTAAAATTAATTTCCATGGAATCCATTTACAAATTATAAAAGTAAACATAGAAATGAAATTAGCACGATAATAAATATTTGATATGTTTAAATGTGTAAATTAATTCAAATTAAGATTAATTAAATAAAAGTGCAGGAATTTCTTGAAATTAATATGACATACCCCATACAGTAAACCTTTAAGGAAAGTAGTAAAGCTGGAGGGGACCGACTATACGATACCCTTCACCACTTTGGGTATATTCAACAAATGAATCCTAACTTTGTAAATCAATTTAAAGGAAATATCTGATAAACATGAGAAGTTTGGTGCACCGTTTACTTAAAATCGGACGAAAATGTATATAAAAGCTATATGTAGGAGCTATATCTAAATCTGAACCGATTTCAACGAGACTTGCCAGAGATTAGTTTATATTAATTACAGTTCATTGTACAAAATTGTGTGGCAATCAGACAAAGTTTGGGTCTTTACTGCACAAGTTACATAAAATCGGAAGAAAATATATATAGGAGCTACATTAAATCCGTAGAGAGTATATATGGGAGCTATATCTATATCTGAAATGACTTTCACGAAATTTAACACAAAATTTCGTGCAAATCGAAAGATATATAGGGGCTTTGGTACACCATTTACATTAAATTGGACTAAAAATATATATGAGAGCTATATCTAAATCTAAACCGATTTCCACAAAATTTAACACACATTATTCTGGACTTTATTCAGTACGCTATGCCAAATTTCGTAAATCGAAAAATATATAGGTACTTTGTTGCACCATTTACCTTAAATCGGAGAAAAATATATATGGGAGCTATATCCAAATCTGAACCGATTTTCAAGAAACTCGAAACATATCATTCTAGACCTAATTCATTACGCTGTAACAAATTGCGTGCAAATCGAAATATATTTAATACTTTTGTGCACCATTTACATTAAATCGGATATATATGGGAGCTATATCTAAATCTGAACCGATTTTCAGGAAAATAACACACATCATTCTAAACCTAAATCATTAGGCTGTACCAAAAAGATATATAGGGATTTTGTTGCACCATTTACATAAAATCGAACGAAAATATATAAAGGAGCTATATGTAAATCTGAACCGATTTGCAGGAAACTTAACATACATCATTATAGACCAGAATCATTAGGCTGTACCAGTTTTCGTGCAAATCGAAAGATATATAGGGACCGTTTACATTTAATCGAACAAATATATATATGGGAGCTATATCTAAATCTGAACCGATTTTTAGGAAAATAACACACATCATTCTAAACCTAAATCATTAGGCTGTACCAAATTTCGTGCAAATCAAAAAGATATATAGGGATTTTGTTGCACCATTTACATAAAATCGAACGAAAATATATAAAGGAGCTATATCTAAATCTGAACCGATTTGCAGGAAACTTAACATACATCATTATAGACCAGAATCATTAGGCTGTACCAATTTTCGTGCAAATCGAAAGATATATAGGGACCGTTTACATTAAATCGAACAAATATATATATGGGAGCTATATCTAAATCTGAACCGATTTTTCCTCCTTTCAATAGGGTTCGTCCTTGGGCCGAATAAGTGACCTATGTCAAATTTCATCCAATTCGGATCATAAATGCGACCTGTACTTTGTTTATAATTTAACATGGACAGACCGACAAACAGACATGCATAAATCGACTCAGAAATTGATTCTATGCATATTCTCAAAAGGAACGATGGGTATATCTCGTTTCCTTTTGCCTGTTACAAACATATGCACAAAGACATAATACCCTGTACCACAGTGTGGTGAAGGGTATAATGAAAATGTCGTTATGCTTGGCCGCGTCAATTTTGTATACTCCTTATAATAGATAGGGAGCTCTAGGTATTAATACGATATTTTTCAGAGCATGATATTCTCTATAACCTCTGTGTTTCCACGATGATCACATTTTAAGGAATGGCATTTAATCTTGCAGACTCCTATGATTGGAGTAGATAGTACATACGATTTATTTGTTAGGTTACTGACCAGATACCTTTGCATTTGTCATCTAGTTTATGTTTCTATACCCTCCCAATAAGTTGGATGTATTCAATGTGTCATTCCGTTTGCAACAACTAGAAAATAGCAAATCCTAAAAAAGGTTCAGTATTGGTTCAACTGTACAATGGCACCATTCAAAATCTCTCCAATTTTTATTCTGGCGAGTTTGGGCATATTGGATTCTCATTGAGTGGAAAATGTATCTATTGAATCTTATAATCTCTTTAATGAAATTATAAAAGTTTCGGTGTAGCACCCATATAAGGGTATTTTGAAGATTTTAGACACAGATTTCAACCAGTTTCGTTATAATTCATTTCGAAGATTTCAGACAAGTTTTTCAGCCGAATGTTTTTGACAAGTGGACAAACATCGATTTATGACCTGGTATAGTTCTCATACAATGGTAAACTTCCAGAAATCCTCAAAATAACCTTAATTAGATTTTGAGGATTTCTGACACGTTTTCTTAATGGATATTTTGAATTATAAAAAATAGAAATATAGATATATCTGCATTGCCAAAATTTGTTATTCCAGGACCTTCATAGGTAAATAACTACCTCAAAGAACATTTTAAATACGAGTCTATGTGTCTTCATAGTCCTCTTCATAGTTCACGGGTACTTTCGGTATGTTCAATGCCGTAGCACAATATTTCATCCTCAATGTCTGTAGTTCGCTATTTTGTTACCTTTTGGCATCAATTTACCAATATAAAATTTCCAATCAAGTTTGGTACTATATCTATAAGTAAGAGCAGTTCTAACAAGAATTGCCAGAGCTAAACCCTGAATTCCACAAGGCGTCAGTTGAAATGATTTTTAAAGAAATTATGTTACATATACAACCAGTAAAAATACAAGGTATATCTAAATCTGAACCGATTTCAAGGAAACTTTACATACATTAATTTGTACTTAATTCAGTACGCTGTGCACAATTTTGCCTCAAACGGACATATCTTGCGAGTTTGGTGCACTAGTTACATAAAATCGGACGAAAATATATATGGGAGCTATATCTGAATCTGAACGTATTTCAATAAAGCTTTACATAAAATAATTCAGTACGCTTTGCACAATCATGCCTCAATCGGTCAAATGTTGTGACTTGGCAAACTATTGTAGAATCAGACAAACATATATATGGATCACAAATTCGACCTGTACTTTTGACAGACAAACGGACGAACGAATATACATAAACCGATTCAGAATTTGATTCTTGGTATATTTTCAAAAGTAACCATGGGTATATGTCGTTTCGTCTTGCATGTTGCAAACATATGCACAAATACACAATAGCCTTTACCACATTTGATATGGCCTCAATTCTCTGACCTCTACATTAGTTTTAACTTCTTTTGAAAAAATTTTTTCAAAATCAGTTCAATTTATTTTCAAATGACCCAATTAACTTGACGCCTTATTATTTATAATGCACGGAAATGCAGTATTCTTTCGTGTTATACTGCTTGAAAAATTTTCTATCCTCTTGTTTTGTTCCTAATTTTCTTCATTCCTTTTCGTTGCTCACAGAGTTCCAGCTGTTGACTGTTACCATGACTTGGCCTCAAATCTAAAGGAAGTGATAAATGATACATTGCCAGCAAATAACCACCTATCATTCGGCACAAGTATACTTGGTGGTGAACTAAACTTTTTAAATTTAAGTTTCATTAAAAAATGACTTTTAATAGTTAAAAGTTTTCCAAAAAAAAAAGACGACAACAAAAAACGCACAAGAGAACATTGACTAAAAGTTTTCCCGGAAATGCATTACTCCCTAAACGTTGGATAAATTACAAAAGTATCTGATTCCCATTTTCTGCTGGCAAGCTCAGGAGCTTTAAACACATTTATCTCCCATGACTTAAAGGATGGGATAGATAATAATAGACCAAGTTTAGCATGTAAAGACGACAACCCTGCTTAAGTGGCGTTTAAAGAAAATTAAGAAAAATAAATTTCCATCTGTGCTTTGGGGTCGAACGAAATTTTGAAAACATTTACCATTATCACAGACATTGTAAGATGTTGATAGTGAAATGATAACTGACTGGCACAAGTTTCCTTCGGCAACACCTGCTGCTCCTTTTTCCAAGGCGAACAGAGAGGGACAAACAACAGCAATAGATGTTGTTGCTAACACTGTTCTGTTCCCTGTTCTCCTTGCACACTTACCCGGGCTGTTGGAGTTATAGCCGCTAGTGACAGTGTAAGTGTGAGTATAGGGAGTATTGTTTTGGTCCGGATGTGGTGGTAGTTTGGTGAAAATTGTGATAAGCTTCACTTTGACAATCAACTAACAATGTGACTTAACAACTGTCATAAACTTGTGACACATTCTTGTGACAGAACGAAAAACGTACAAATAGACAGCCAACCCAACCATAGTTACAGGCATAAGAAATAGTCCAGTTCATGTCCTTGCAAGATGGCGGCAGCAACATTGTACGTAGTTTATGACTTTTGCTGGAGCTGGTGTTGCTGTTGTTGGGTATTTGCTTAACAAGAGGTCAGTTTTATGCGGACCATTGCAAAGTAACAAAATTAAAAATAATTTTACATCGACATGTCACCCGAAGCAAAAGGTTAAAAGATTTAAATGAACCATAAAAGGTGTTTGGCAATATTGTTTGTAACGTATTAACTTTAACTATTCAATAATATTTATACAGTGAAGTTTCAATATATATATATATATATTGAAAAATGCTATCACAATTGGTTGTGCACTTGAAAAATATAAAATTAATACTCGATAATACTGTAGAATGCCGTGTTCATATTTTTATACCCTTCACCACTCTATGGTACAGGGTATTATACCTTTGTGCATATGTTTGTAACAGGCAAAAGGAAACGAGATAGACACATGGTTCCTTTTTAGAATATGCATAGAATCACTTTCTGTGTCGATTTATGCATGTCCGTCCGTCTGTCTATCGATGTTAATTTGTAAACAAAGTACAGGTCGCATTTATGATCCCAATTGGATGAAATTTGACATAGGTCACTTATTTGGCCCAAGGACTAACGCTATTAAAATTGGGAAAAATCGGTTCAGATTTAGATATAGCTCTTATATATATTTTCGACCGATTAAGGGTAAATGGTGTACCAAAGTCCCTATATATCTTTCGATTTGCACGAAATTCGGATAGATGGTGTACCAAAGTCCCTATATATCTTTCGATTTGTACGAAATTTGGCACAGCGTAATGAATTAGGTCTAGAATGATGTGTGTCAAGTTTCCTGAAAATCGGTTAAGATTTGGATATAGCTCCCATATATATTTTCGTCCGATTTAAGGTAAATGGTTTACCAAAGTCTCTATAAATACTTCGAGGTAAATAGTGCACCAAAGTCCCTATATATCTTTCGATTTGCACGAAATTTGGCACAGCGTAATCATATAGTCGGCCCAGTCCGACTTTACTACTTTCCTTACTGGTTTTATACATAAATATGTCGGCAAAAATATATAGAAACGGGTTCGACATGATAGTTTTTTTTTATTTATGTACAAAGGCTATCTATTTCGTGTTTTCAAACGTACGGAACTTCGACATCAGAGTAGTTAAACCATTTTTATACCCTTCACCACACTGTGGTACAGGGTATTATGTCTTTGCGCAAAAGGCGAAAGGAAATGAGATAGACACACTTTTAATTTTGAGAATATGAATTTATGTCCGCCCGTCCGTCTGTCCATGTTAAATTGTAAAAAAAGTACAGGTCGTATTTATGATCCGAATTGAATAAAATTTTGCACAGGTCACTTAATTGGTCCAAGGTTTAGATATAGGCCCCATATATAGTTACGTCCGATTTTATGTAAAAGTTGCACCATTTAAATCGATTCAGATTGACATAACGCTCCCATATATAGAGACCTCCGATTTTATGTGAAACTCCGAATATTTGTCCGATTTTGACAAAATTATGCATAGCGTACTGAATTAGGTCCGGACTGATTTATGCAAAGTTTTGTTGAAATCGGTTCAGATTTAGATATAATCCGATTTTATGTGAAAGATGCACCAAACACCGAATATTTGTCCAATTGAGACAAAGTTATGCACAGAGCACTGAATAAGGTCTAGACTGATGTATTCAAAGATTTGTTAAGATCTGTTCATATTTAGATATAGCTCCCATATATAGTTTCGTCCGATTTTACGTGAATGATTAACCAAACTCCCAATATTTTTCCGATTAGGACAACATTTTGCATAACGAACGCTATTGAGGCAAGAATGATGTATTTTAAGGTTTGTTGAAATCGGCGATGACATCGATATAATGGGCCGAACATTGCGAGCGGTAACAGCCACCTTTGAACAAAAGAAGCAGTAGACGGCAAGAAGTCCAAGCTGATGGTATCAACGCGCAAGACGTCCAGACTTTATATACCTTGGTACCGCCATAAATAAAAGGAATGACATCAGTTTTGAAATTCGGAGAAGGATTGGGATGACCAACAGATGCTACTATGGTCTAAGTAAGCTGTTTAGAAACAAGGCCACCTCCCGCCAGACCTAACTCACACTTTACAAGACGCTGATACTACCCGTGCTATTATATGGATCAGAAGCATGGGTACTTGCGCAAGCAGATGAGGCAGCTCTTGGGATGGCTAGGGCATGTTGCACGGATGAATGAGAATGTCCCAGCTCAAAAGGCATATAAAATCGAGCCTACTGATGGTTCCTAGATGGAAAGACCAAGTAGAAAACAACATTTTGGAACGTGGTCTTCCAAATTGGTGGATTTGCGCACAAGACCGACGCGCTTGAAAATCTTATGGAACAACCGTTCTGTAACTAGCCAGCTATGTATGTAAGTGAAATCGGTCCAGATTTAAATGTAGGTCTTATACATATATTCTTCCGATTCTATGTAAATGTGCACTGAAGAGCCTAGGTTTGTTCGGTTTACACGAAATTTGGTAGAGGGTATTCAATTGAGGTTAGATTGATGAGTATTAAATTTGCAAAACCCAAATAGTGGGTCCATGTGTTTATATATAGATAGCATATATTAATTATTACAAAGTTGTATTGTATACAACTATGTCCAAGAAATGTTTTCGCTGCAAATGAAAGTTAGTTATAAACGTACTCCACCTGATTCAGTTTAGGCTTTTACACATGATTCAGTTTATTTATTACAAATGTATTGTATATGACCTGCTTATAATAGTGAACAAAAGAAAACTTTAGAGGAATTCATATAAAAATTCCATTTCTATAAATTGTATTCTAAATACAAATATTACATTGTGAAATGTTTATTTTAAAATGTATGCAAATAAAATCTCCACTAATTTATATTTCATAAAATATTCCATTTATTAAAAAGTGCTTGCATTTTATTTACAATTGTTTAACAATTATAAAATTCGTTTGTAATCATTATTATTGGAAACTTTTTAAACATTATGCACTTAATCAAATCAAATCAATTTCATAATGGAAATCCATAAAAAGCCACTAAGAACTTCAAAAGATATATCATTCGATGAATAACATACATTTATCCATCCATCCATCAATCTATCTCCTCCATAGACAGGCATTGCTATTATTTAATTTGGTACAAGAACAACAAAACTTGAGATATAAATATATGTTGCGCCGTTTACGACACAAAGTGAAAGAAAGAAATTGCCAGAGATAATAATAATTTTCAAATGTGAAACATCATCAAAAAGACACAGACCCCATACCCATGCTGTAGTAGTATTAGAACTCATTGCATGGCCTTTTTGAAAACACACACACACAGATACACGACCCACACTAACATCTATTACGATTTTCCATGCGCACATATAAATTATTATGAGTTTGTAATGACGTTCGTAACTGACTAGAGATGGGAAACACTCCCCATAAAACAGCAAGAAATTCATTTAATATAGATCCTTTAATGCTGATGCCTTCAGTGTTCCGACTACCCTGTGTGATGGCGATAATAAACCCAGCTGAAACCATAATCACTCAGCAAATATCCTGAAAATTCAGTTTTGTGCATTGCCACAGTTGCATTAATGCAAACACACACCCACCCATTCACATTCATAGATACAAACACTGCATCTTACATATGTTGGCCAATCTGTCTGTTTGTGTGAAATGGAATATCCTTCGTTGGTACTATATATACAACAACAAAAAACATCATTATCAACGTTTTCTTTATCATCATCATCATCATCGTTATTATCATCGACATCATCGTTAATGTAATAAAAGTTCTGACTAACATCGCAGGCAATGCCAGCAACATCAGCAGCAGCAGTGGAGTAATATCTGCAGTAGATATTTCCCCGATAATAACCGAAAAGACAGTGAAAAATAACCAATTTATAGATAAGTATAAAAAATTCCATTAATCAAAAATATTGAAGTCAAACATCCAACCACCCAACTCAACCCAACCAACTAGCAAGCGAACGAGCGAACAAATAAAGCATTCAACGGAAATAGCAAACGAGCAACATTGCTACAACAATTGACCTCCAACCGAGGAAGGAGTGAGCCCTGAGGGCATGGTGCCATAATACATACAATTCCATTTAATATTTGTGTGGATCCATACACTTTCTATAACTATAACACGAGGATGAAAGTATAAATGCAGTTTTAAGTATTTGGGCGTTTTCACTTTTAACTGTGGCAGACAATAGCGATAATGGCTTATTACCATGGTCCCGCTGTTCCTACTATTTCGAATGAATGATATGTGTTTTTTAAAAAATTATATGTGTTAGTGGTTATTTTTGATTTAATTAAAGGGCCGTAGGAACAAAACTAAGGAGGTGGTTTGGTAATGTATCGGATACTATGCTACAGGGTGTTATGATTTTTGAAATTGTCTGGTTCATACCAATTCTTGTGTTTATACTGCATGAAAGTCTGATGTATTATCCAATTGCGATTAAATCAGGAACAACTCAATCACTAGGCCCACGGACGAACCATATTGAGGTTGATGAGAATTGATTAAAAATATGTATGTATTTTCATTAGTTTCCATTTGTCCAAACGACTTCAAACTCAGTCTTAAAACACGAATTATAAGTTTGATTGAAATAGTTTCAGATGTATGTAGTGTGACACACCATCTTTAAACATGAATTATACTGGATGAGGTAATAGGAATAAATACTTATTTTTGATGAGAACTAGATAGGCTATAAAATTAAAACTTCAAAATTCCAAAAATTTTCTATTAAAATTGGATATACAAAAATTTTGAAATTGATTCGATTGTGAAAAGTTGAAGGGAAAAGATAATTTTTTGGTTTCTTGAATCGGCGCCGGAATACGCTTTCATTATTTCTGCGAAACTTTTAATATCCGCTGGAAAACATCAGGAAATACCTAACGATAGAGTTTATTTACAACAAATTCAACCGAAGCCAAATCCTTTTTGGAACATTTGAAACCGTGTCTGCTTCTGGAAGGAAAGACTATCCCAAGACTGAACATGTCCGCGGCAACGAGGTAGCTTATCCCAGATAAAGTAGAGGCCGCGGGGTAATTCGTTACAGTAGAGATAGGAAAATGTAGGGTTTTTGTGTCCTATTTTGATAACAGCATACAAAATACCCTCGATGTCTGCCGAATATCGCTTTTTCATAAAAAGAATATCGAATGTTTGTATTTATGTCGAAACTAGGTGAGACTTCATTAATATATCCAATTGGAGATTGTTATAAATACATGATATATATTTTCATGCTATTTTGAGATCAAATCACTGATTGAAATCAATAGTACTAATTTTGCACTCGCCATATATTACCCTATTGGAAAAACGCTTGCAACTATGCGTATCCATGAAAAGTAACTAGATTCGATTTAATTTATTTTTCCATGATACAAACATATGTATAAATTTATAATAAACTGTACCCATTATTGTCAAGGGTCTAATTATAAATTCCGCGGACCTGGCTCTCTTTTACTTTATTGTCCGTAAGCAGAATTAGGCTCTGACTTACGATATAAAAACCAAAAAGGACATTTTCTCTGAATTCAAGAAAAATGGTCACTCTTTAAGAAAAACTCATTAAAAAGAAGAAAGTGGATCCACACTCTAAATCATTTGTACAGAATTTGCTTCGTGGTAAAAACTATAATAACCGAAGATTGACATTTTAATACAGACCTATTACACCTTGTAAATAAAAACATTTAAGTAGTAAACATTTAAAATCAGTACGACTTTGCCATCTTTCATAAACTACAGAGTGTAGACAAAAGAACACACACACACATTTTTTGTGGATCACGTACAGTAAGTTCAATTCGAATTAATAATTTTCTTATTAGACCCCTTTCATATCGATGAAAAATGTAGAGGCAATAACGCATTTCAGACGCCATTTCCCCATGACCTTTTGCCATCTTTATTGGTTCGTTATTCACTTTGAAGTTAATAAATTTTTTTTCTCAGTGTTCCTTCCTTTGCTTCTTTCAAGCGTACAATTTATCTTTGACTTGTATTCGGTATGATAGGATAGAAACAACCATGTGTGTGTGTGTGCGCGCAGGGTACACATATGCTATATGCGAACTTCATCCTGTAAGTTACTCATTACAAGGACTCATGTGAATTTTATGATTGTGTCTTTTCTTGTTTGTGTAGTCGCAAATCATTTATTCTCAGTAAAAGGGTTAATATTAAATATATTGAGCTTATATTTGAAATTCATGCACACGCACACTTGAACACGATTGAACGCTTTTATACACACACATATGTATATCGTTTTCAGTTGGGTATCTAATCTTGTAGACGTAATATATGCATGTTTCCTCGACGGAAGCTTTTATACAAATTAGTTAAAAGCCAAATCTCACATTTATTAGCTGGCATAAAATATTCGAAGATTGATGGGCGGTGTAGGGTTTACAAAATTTACATAGGGGTAAAAATTTAACACGATTGAATAGATAATATTACCCAAACATGTCTATTAATAGGCCATTATCCATGAAGAATGTTGAATGAGATATATCTATGTTCCATTTAGTGACAAGGCACATTATTTCCTTAAGCCTCCATCTTATGTCTTGGGGATGATGGTGGGTTGGTTTTTGTTGACTAATCGATTTTGAAAGCTGATTTATTCAAAATAATTTATAGTATATTTTAAGGTTGGAAGATAAAATAAAACTATTTGGGAAGTTTTTCCGAATTGAATATTTTAAGCGCAGATATTACATGCGATACATCATACATCTATGATATATTGTTCCGTAGACAATTGAACTATGTCAGTTCTAACGTAATAAAATATGCTCCCTTTATATGATTGAAAGAGGTTCCTGTTCATACATTTCACCTCGGCTACAGGGATCGGACGTAATTTGTAGGTTCTTGTCCTTCTTAATGTCGCCTATATCGTCTGATTTCATACAGTCCCATATCGGTATTATGTTCCTCAAATTTATTATGTTCTCCATCTGATGTTGGAGTGTACATTAAATTGGTTATTCATTTTGCAGCACCTCGAAAAATTTCTATTTCGCGAAATCCAAGTTTCGGGGTACCCCCCACTTTTTTAGTGCGTTTTCAACTGAATTGGTTGTAATTTGATAGTTTGTGTACAACGTTTTTGAGAAGGCCCCATATAGACCGAATTTTCGAAATTTGAAGATATTAATCTCTGTGGTGGCAAATCTTGATAATAAAAATGTTGATGATCCGAGGTACATTTTCCATTATAATTACGGAGTGGCTTAATTTAACATTCTAAAACCTTGATGGGTTTTTACAAGTCCAGATTTCTGTAAGCTACTGGTGCTGATGTTGTTATGTGAATGAGGACTATGAATAGTGGAATCCAAAAAGTACCTCCTGCATATGGATGGATACCTCATGGGCAGGGACGTACCCAAAGTAGAAGTCCAAGTTTTTTTTTTCATACAAATAGTCCGTTTTTCCAGTAACGTAATTTTTAAAAGAAGAAAATCTATACAACTCACTTCATAAACTATACGGGCATGTTCTGGAATTCACTTCATCGGCAGAAGTGTATCGAACACACGCCGAGGTGTTCTGTAACACACTTTACACCCATTTGAGGTGTATTCTTTACACTTACATTTTCATAGTGAGAGTCGGGTGTATTCATGTTTTTCCACATAAAATAAAATCTTTTTTGAAATAAAAAAGGAACATGATGATAGATTGATATGTTATTATTGCGTATAATTTGTTTAAAATTACAAAATGAACATGAAACACCATTAAAAACAAATTTTAAATAGATACTAAGGTTTGTCTTGAATTTTCTTCAACTGAATTTCTTGCTTGACACAAACAGCTGATTTGAAGTAAGGCCGAAGAAGATAGGGTTACCAAATGTTCCCCTTAAATCAATCAACAAATTAATGATATTACAGAGGTTTCATACATATATTTTATGTTGCGAATAATAAAATATTCGGGCATGTTCTGGCATTCACTTCAACGGCAGAAGTGTATCGAACTCACGCCGAGGTGTTCTGTAACACACTTTACACCCATTTGAGGTGTATTCTTTACACTTACATTTCCATAGTGAGAGTCGGGTGTATTCCTGTTTTTTCATATAAAAGAAAATCTTTTTTGAAATAAAAAACGCACATTATGATAGATTGATTTGTTATTATTGCGTATAATTTGTTTAAAATCACAAAATGAACATGAAACACCATTAACAACAAATTTTAAATAGATACAAAGGTTTGTCTTAAATTTTCTTCAATTGAATTTCTTGCTTGACACAAACAACTGATTTGAAGTAAGGCCGAAAAAGATAGGGTTGCCAAATGTTCCCCTTAAATCAATCAAGAAATTAATGATATTACAGAGGTTTCATACATATATTTTATGTTGCGAATAAAAAAATATTAAAAAATAATAATAAAATTGTCGTTAGAATTAACGAAATTACTAAAAAATTACAGAAACAATGTTAAAAACGAATACAGTTTATATTGAATGGCAACACTATTTCTGCAAAGTACCATGTCGACGTTTATTTTTGTCGCAGTTCAAAATTTCAATTCACGTGAGAAGCAGAACAGGAGGTAGCTTCTGAGGTGAAGTGTATGTGTAAAGTGAAAAGAACACGCCGTGAGTTCCAGAACATACCCGATTAAAAAATAATAATAAAATTGTCGTTAGAACTAACGAAATTACTAAAAAATTACAGAAACAATGTTAAAAACTAATACAGTCTATATTGTATGGCAACACTATTTCTGCAAAGTTCCATGTCGGCGTTTATTTTTGTCGCAGTTCGAAAATTTCAATTCACGTGAGATGCAGAACAGGAGGTAACTTCTGAGGTGAAGTGTATGTGCGAAGTGAAACGAATACGCCGTGAGTTCCAGAACATACCCGATAGATTCACAAAAATAAAGCGGTGGGCTCATAAATATATCTTACAAATAGCTGAACTTATACAACACACGTTTATAGCATTGAGAATGATAAACTTGTTCAAGTACATATTAGCAAACTTAGGCTACGTAAATTCATTTTATATTCATGCCATAAAATGTTTGTACCTTTCGATTTATCTATAAAACATATGTACACTTTCAATATAACATACGTTCTTCTGTTTTTTTTTCTCCGTATTTACTAAAATTGTTCTGCAAGCAACCTTTTTGAAGAGCCCAGAAATTGTCCCATGGATTCAAATTATTTTGTAATTGAATTTGTAAAGCCTACCTTTGCTAGCCATGATGAAATGTTCAATGTTTAGACACGTGCAAACAAATTTCCATTGAAACGACTACTCGTACGGCCAAAAGGACTTTGTAAAAATCAATAAACATTTGGCTCAATATTTACGCCAAAACTAATGCTAACTTTTACTATTGAAGTACTTCCATAGAATAAATCTACCTTAAACACGCCTCCCATTTACTATGCCGCAGCAACAATAGGGCCAATCGCCAGAACACCCAAAAAGGTGGTAGAAAGGAAACAACACCAATGGCAGTAGCAGCGGCAACAGTCGGAGCTGGAGCAATAATCGTTTTATCAACCATCAACCATTTAGAAAATTACCATTTTGAATTTGGTAAGGAAAATAGAAACGGTAGGGAGGAATCGAATTGCCGAAAAGTTCGTTTGTATTTGCTATGTACACTGTATTGTTTGTACGAACGAGGATGGTATGGTAAGGAAAAATGAAACTCAAAGTATCCTTACGAAGCAGAATATAATTCATTTTTAATTTTTATTTGGTCCTTGCGGAAAACCGCCAACAAAAGTTAATTTTCCCTTTATAGAATGTAATTGGATAGAAAAAGTATTTGCTGGTAACTCTAAATTACATATAAAAAAGGATTTATATCTTTGTTTGCGGCTATTGCAGGTTTTTTGCAATGATGTGTCATCAGTCAAAGCCAACGAGGAAAATTGTTTACAACATTTTCTCCTTATATATATCGAGTCCTTGTGCATTTTTTCCTCCTAAATTTCTTGAACCGAACTAAATACCACAAGGCGACACTTTTATACCTCCAAATATTTTACAAAAATGTCGCTCATAAGATAGGGTACCCAAAGACAATCGACCCAAATCGTTTGATAATTTTCATGCAATTTTCCTCTTTCTGATCTCACTGCCTAGCCACCATTATCAAACTGGCCAAATTGGTTTAACAAATATTCGATTGTAATCAAACTGTTTTATCCAATAACTCCAAAAACCATTCCATTCTGCCTTTGTGTGCGGGCAAAGCAATGTGCAAGTGGGTTCGTTCGTTCATACATGCCTATCGAAATATATAAATTCATCTGCACCTCCTCTCATAGCATGACTGGCTAAAATGCCAGCAGGTAAATGAAGTTTAATCGAACACCTTTGAAATTTTTGGAACCTTTTTTTTTGCTGTCAAATTCTGTGTTTTACCAAGAATTGAGTTTTTTTATTTATGGCAAAGTTTCGTTTTGTGTCACGGATGTAAACTAGGGAGGTTGGAGGTTAGGACTAAAAAGTAATGAATTTTAAATATTTCTATCCTTATCGGGGAAATTTTTTCGTTTAAGGTCATCTTTATGGGTCATTGAAAATATGTTCATAAATATTTTGACATGCCGATTAACTATGTCAGTTTATAGATTTTTCATCCATTCGGTACTTTAAGGTTATATTCGTATTAATGAATTCACCTTTACCTATTCCTATTAAAGAACTCTGTAAATATTGCAATACTGTAACCTGATTAATGGTTTTTCCATAATGAATGTCAACTTTTGTTGTTGTTTAGATTATATCCGTTTTCGCAGAACATGTTTGGGATGGACATTTTTTTGTGAAAGTTTAAATTTTTTATATAACTAATCAACGAGATAGAGACTATTCCAAAACACACTTTGAACCCCATTTAATTCTAAGTCAGGAGTTGGAGTCTAAATTATACCCTAAATGATACACAACATGAACTACGATTATTGACTTCGCCCTAAAATTATCAAAATGGCGGACCTTTGAAAAAATATGTTTGGAAAATCGTTGATTTTTGACCAAAAACCAAGTTAAAAAATAAGGAAGATCTTCACCGATTGGCATTATCCTAGTTCATACGATAGCTACACACTCACAGAGAAACGTGTAAAAATTTGAAATTGATTGGGTCATTAGTTTAGAGAAAAAAATCGTTTAAAGTTTGAGAAGCCCTTCAGCCGTCACTTGATGCTGACACAATAAATCGGCTATATCTTCAAGAGTTCTTGAGATTTTTACTTGAAATTTGTAGGGACATTCTTGAATTAGTGTAGATTCGAATTAAATCAACAAAAATTTTTACCCCGAGAATGGGGGGTCCCCTTGATTCAGTACTCTACTCAGATCTCTGCGTTAGTGGTACTGGATCTATACATAAATTTGAACCGATTTAAAGTTAGCCTAACCCATCCGCTATAACATTGGGTAGAAATTGTATGTGAGAGATTTATCTTCATCTATGTATATTAAATTTGTCATTCCGTTAGCAACACATTGAAATATTCACCGGAGACTCCACAAAGTATATATATTTTTTTTATCAGAATAAATTTCTATGTCGATTTACGCATGTCCGCCCATTGTTATATTTAAGATAGAACTCTGAAAGTTTGCTCAAACATTGCTGGTACTCCTTGGATGTTCGGTATTGCAAATGGGATATATCGGTCCAAGTTTGGAGTAGCCCCCATACAGTGTTGCCAATTTAGCACTTTTAGTGCTAGATTTAGCACTTTTTGAACTCGTTTAGCACCAAAAAAATTGATCTAGCACCTAGCACTTTTTTTTAGCATTTTTTAATTTCTTAGGATTTTTTTTACAAAGATTTGGTTTCAATGCAAAAAATCCCGTTTTTCGATTTCATATTGAATTTTCGCTATGTGCCGTGCATTCAAAATTTCTTAAAAAAATGTCGTGTACTTCATGTGGTGACTATGATATTGTCTGTTGGTAGATTGTTTATTTGGGAAAATGAAAAACCAAATTAAGTTGTCCATTTTATGAGAGCGATGTAAAAATAATGAATAATTATGTTGGAACTTTCTGAAAACAATTTTTTTATTCAGCGGGAATCCCGAATGCCAAGTTATAACCACTTTAGATTACCGAAAAGGCGAGCGTACCCATTTATATTGGGATTGTGCCATAATAATGAAAAAGCGTTATGCTCGGCCGGGCCGGTTATATGGGGACTACCCCTAAAAAAGGGTGAATATTAATAATTTTTGGTTGGGAGATTTGTAACCATATACGACTACAAAATACCAAATTTCAGCGAATTCTGTTGAAAAACGCGCTCAAGAACCTCAAAATATCGAAAATTGGCGGTACCAATTCGGTAAAAATTACCCAAAAACTGGAAATTGGGAGGTACCCTTATATGGGTGCAACCAGAAAAGGTGGACCTATATTTATAATTTTAAGTGAGGAAATTTGGTACCCAATAAGAACTCTATGTACCAAATTTCACCGAATTCGGTTGAAAACCGCGTTCATGAACCCTAAAATAAGGGGTAGCCTTATATGGGGGCTATCCGAAAAAATTGACCTATATTTATAATTTTTAATATAGAGATTTTCTACCCAATAAAAACTCAAAGTACCGAATTCCAAAATACCGCAAAATTGGGGGTACCCTTATATGTGGGCTATCCGAAAATATGGATGCCTATTTATAATTTTTAGTGGAGATATTTGGTACCGAATAAGAACTCAATGTACCAAATTGTCCTCAGATGGATATGGCTATATCGTGATATATATACTTTATAGGGTCGGAAATGATTATTTCGATGAGTTACAAACTGAAATACAAAATTAGTATACCCTCCATACTATGGTGGAGGGTATAAAAATGTGCCTAAAAGCTTAAAAAAATATTGGGGTATGTTGTACCCAAAAAGGACAATTTCCAATATCAAATCTCATAGAAGTAGTTCAAACGTATGTGCAAAATTCCAAAGCTCTGTCTTCAATATTGCGACATCAATGCGACGGACATGGCTAAATCGACAACGAATAGCAGTTAAGAATAAATGGGGTATCTGATTAATATTTCATTATTAATTATTAACAATTTTGTTCTAGAAATTTTTAGCACTTTTTTCTGGCACTTTTTTAAATTATTTAGCACTTTCTAGCATTTTTTTCAACAAAATCTAGCATTTATCCTCAACAAAGTTTTGGCAACACTGCCCCCATATAACGCACAATATTTGTTGTTTTTTTGAGATTTTTACACGTTTTTTAATCGAATTGGCTGTTATTTGGTTTTTAGATCCTCATTGAATAACACATATCCGTACCAAAAAAGTATTAATATAGACACATGTTTCAGGGAATCCTCTATATAACTGTACTCGATATTTTGGAATTTTTTGAACAAGTTTCCAACAGAATTGCCTGTAATTTGGTATATTGGGTTATCATTGTATAGATCATCTCCGTGCCACTAATTATTAATATTGATCCAAGTTTCAGGGTATCCTCCATGTAACGACACCCTCCAGTAATCGGTATTCTAGTTATTTTGAACACGTTTTACCACCGATTGGCTGTAATTTGGTATTTTGGGTTCTCTTAGCACATCTTTCAGGGTAGCACCTATATATCGGTACCCCCCAATATAGGAATTTTTGCCCATTTTTTCATCAAATAGACTGTAGTTTTGTGTTTTAGGTTCTCATAGAAGGATCATCACATATCTGCACTAAAAATTATTAATATTGACCCAAGTCGGTATTTTGAAAATGTTGTATTCGTTTTACCCAGAATTGGTTGTAATTTGAGAATGAGAATTGTAATGTACAGCTAGAACAGAAGAGTGTCTGTTGGTAAGGTGTTTCTACCTGTGTACTGTCGGAGAGAGGACTGCGGGAACTATTGGACAGCTAACGTCAGTCGTCTGGGTTCTCGCCCTTCCCGCAGAACTAGTCGTATTACTAGAAAATATTTTTTGTAGACTCCCTTTTTATGAGAGAAGCTAAAACTTACTAAATGGAAAAAACTAATATATGTATATGTAAAAAAAAATCGGAATACCCCAAAAGCCTATAAATATTCAACTCTTTAATTTATTATTTTATCTCTGTTGTTCTGAGATTTATAATTATATTCTAGTTCTAGTTGTATTTTTTTCTTCGGTAAAATTAGTAATTTATCATAAGTATACTTAAGTGTATGTTTGTGTATAAGCTGTATTTCTCATTCTGTGCGTTGTTCTTCTTATCACAGTACAGCAGCGAATAGAAGGTAGGGACACTATGTGTCCTTCTGCATTATTTCAGTGCCAATGCGAAATACCACAATTCGCAATAAAGGTTATTCAATGCAATAAGTCTGGATTACACAATGATGTTGAAGTTGGTTTTGGTACTGATGGAGATTGTTGCAGCAAACTTGTACTATTGAAGCTATAGTTTCTTACCGAAGAATTTTTATCAAGCTTTGTGTGGTTATATGCTCATCTACTGAAGATTAGATTGAATATTGTTGGTATTGCTGGAGAATTTTTCTACTTTGCTTCAATTATGTGGATACGTAGCCACCAATATCGTTTTTAATGCTCTTTCCTTATATTTTCGCCCCGATATCCCATGAGTTTTGGCTGCTTCCCACTGAAATTAGCTGGTAGGATCTCCGTAATACACATCTGTGGATACCGGGGTATTAGATGGCGAATAAATTGACAGATTTGGCCACTTTATGTGGAAATTTTTGGTGGATAGTATTTTTCGCTTATTCCTGTATAATAAACATTATTAGATTCCCACTATTTTCATTTGCACAGATTTTATTTAGTTACCTTGAAGTGTGGCACCAGTTAAAAAAAACTATTATGTATTCTCGATTAATTAAGTTCTTTTTAAATTACTTGATCAAATTTTAAAATTGATCTACGATTTATTATAGCCCCATACAACGATAGCCCGACTATTAGATATGTTGAGAATTTTAATCATCTGTTATGCTTTCTTCGATATTTTTAAGGTCTTATTATATCATAAGTTTTCTCCTAGGAGCCCCCATTTATTTTAGATATAAAAGGCTAATATAAAATCGACTTTCCGATTTCGGAAAAAAATATAAACCAATGTATCAAGAATGACTTACTGGTTCTTAATTTTTGATCTTAACCTATTTACAAACGTAGAAAGTACACCCATGCATATATGCTTGAATATTGGCAAAGTTCAATGCTAAATAAAATTCAAATAAGAAAAATTTGAGTTAAATTTTTTGTTCACTTTGAACGTAGAATAAAAGAAAAATAAATAGATTTGAAGTACCCGTTGTTGTTGTTGTTTTCTCAAACCTCAATAGAAATTCGATTTTTTTATTTATCGCACACCACCAATTTGCTATTGTATCAAATGTTCAAAATCATTCATTTGGAAATCATGCGTTTTTTCCCACATTTATCCATCTCAATTTTGATGACACATTCCCATTTGGTAAGTGTTAAAAGGCAACATTGAAAGCTAAAAGAAAAACGGTGTTCGATTTTTTTCTGTTTCTTGTGTCTAAAAATATTCATACACCTCCCGTGGATACGTTTAGGGTGGAGTTCATCAAATGACATGAGCAGACATTTTTTGAATTACCTTTGTTCGGAAAAAAATCAGAACTACCTATGTTAATGGTGATTTGAAGTTTTTTCCTCTCCTGCCTATTACAGTCGCATTAGATAAAAAATTATTTTCGAAAGTTTGAGGCAAATAAGGGAACAAATTTCTTTAATTTTTTAAGCCTAGGGTTCTAGTGAAACTAAATTTTTTTTGAAATATTACTTCGTTTTTCTATAAAAAATAAATTGTATAAACAATCTTTAAGAATTGCGGAGCCTTACCCTACAAACGCATAACCATAGTCACCCCCCACATCAGCAATAACTTAACCCACCAAACCTCACATCATAAATAACTTAGCCTTAGCTATTTTTTATATTCCCTTTAAAAGTGCCGACCGATTTCAGAAAGATAATTATCAAAAAAAAATGTTGATGGAGGCTACATATTGTTCGATTCGAATTTACCTTTTTCATTTCATTAATTTAACCAGTTCCAAATGTTTAACATATCTCCGAAAATCATATAAAATACCTTTAAATCTTCCTGTTTAGGAAAATAAGTTTATCTACAACTTTGTTGTTGTTGTTGGTATGCATATCTGTGTATATGTATGCCAGCGTATACATACCAGACAAGTTGTGATATTTACATACATTTCTTATCAGAGCAATTTGTAAAATTTATTTTTGTTAAATTTACATTTTATCTCATTTAGAGTAATGTGTCCAATTGACTTTCGAAACGAAGATTCATTTTCAAACATTTCCATCGAATTGCTTTCTTAACATTTAGTGAATTATCAAGTCTGAATATTTAAACGAATGAATTTCGACTATGAATGATTTAATATAAACAATGACACTTTCAAAGTGAGAAAATTATAGATATTTGCATGTGCGTGTCTGTGTGTATAGCATTCGACAAAAATCTAGATACGTATGCAAATTATTCACTCATGCACACGTAAAAACACAAACACACAGCCACTCGCACATATCACTCAATTTTCTAATCATTTCAAAGTTTGCAAAATATCTAGAAGCATTTTCTAGGAATTATTCATCGATAAATGTTAGAAATTTCCCTTATTTGCATAATGTCCAGAAGGACATGTGTCCTTTAATTATATGGATTCAATATTAATTTGTTCTTTAAGATGGTCCATTCAACAAATCGAATTGATGATGTACATCAACACACATTTATTTAATATTAAGTTCAATTTCATTATTTCCATTGTACCGATAATAAATTCATTAAGATATCGTTTTCTATTGAACAAATTACATTCTAGTATAAAATAAAATTTTAGATAAAGATTGAATTGCTGCAAATGAATATGTTGCAATTGTTGGTTCCCAAATAATATATTTCCTTGGAACTTTAAAATTCCTAAAACCTGACAAAACTGCTACGTTTTGTTTCTAGCAGTTCACAAATATCAGTATTATAACCGGGGTAAATATTTACAGAACTATAAAAACGGATGCCGCACCCTCTCCAATGGGGAAATCTTGCACATTTGACGAATCGCAATCGCAAAGTAAATAAACACGCTTGAAACGCTTTGATTATTTAAAATTGAAAAATAACTCCAATATTTTTCTTTGAAATTTCCTGTAAAATTACAAAAAAAAAAAACAAATAATGACATTATTGTTTTCGAACCAAAAAAAAAAATAATTTTCCTCAATATCTTGTTTTGTTGTTGCTGTAATTTACAAATCGCTGCACATATTTTTGAGATAACCGTTTTGATATCGTTTGATTTAGAGTGGTGTTTAGATCAGGTAGATATACATACATATGTATGTGTTTTATATAATGAAAATAATTTTGTTATATTTATTAATTTTCTCATATTTCACTTTTTCATGATTTTAATAGTATATCCATACTTCACGAAATAAACCATATACCAATATTGCGCGTACTAACCAAAAGCTTGATGGCAAACGGATTCGGAGTCACAACATTTTTCCAAAAATCATTGATGTAGTACAAAAACAAAAAAAAATATTCTTTTTTTTTTTTGAAAATGGAATATTAAAAAATTGACAATATTGCCCATATATTATAATTATTATTATTATTTTTATATAATAACAATTTAGCATTTACTTGTTAATTAATTGTTGTTATAATTTGCAATTGTAACAGTTGGCAAATTATTCCTTATATCGAAAGGAAAAGCTTGTGAATGTCAGCTTGTCTTTCATTTGAGAGTTTAATAAAATAATTTTCTTACAAAACTTACCACAAAATGTAATATTGTTTACACTTACCTGAAATAAAAAATCAACAATGATACTATTAGGAAGGTTTCATAATTGTTAAAATTTATTATGTCTTTTTAGTTTTTGCTACTCCATATAATTTTATTATTCAATTTTGATAACATTGTTATTACGACCATCTACTTTTAATAGTCGATTTAAATATTTAATAATTAACTACACTTCGTTTACACTACGTTTTGATAGCGGTGCTATAAAAGGTAGCTATAAATAGGCTCATAACAATATGTAAATATAGACTATGGACAGTAATGCTAAACATTTGAAGCCCAACGTTGATTGTTGTTCAATATTTTTAAATACATTTTGTTATAGAAGTTCATTTCGGAATAATCGTATAACCTGAATTTATGATATGGCGTAAATTTGTAAAGTTATTTTAAATATAGGATACATTCAAAAATACATAGCCTAATAAAATATATATCAAAATATAAATCAGTAAGTAATGTAGTAAAGTCGGATGGGGCGGACTCTATGATGCCTTTACCACTTTCGGCCTAAGTTTGACCCTTTGGTGAACCCTTTACTAAAAATCGGACTAAAATATATTGGGAGCTATATCAATATCTGAAGAGATTTCAATAAAAACAAAAACACATGTTAGGCTATACTACCTTCAGTACGACGAACAGAATTTTGTCCCAATCGGCCCAACTTAGCGTCTTTGGTGCACCATTTATTAAAAATCGGACGAAAATATATATGAGAGATACATCTCAAACATAACCGCATTCAATAAATCTTGACACACTATTGTTGCACTATTTACTAAAAATCAGACGATCATATATATATATATATATATATATGAATTATATCTAAATCCGATCCGATTTTCACCAACTTCAATTATGAAGGCAATGGATAATGATAACGCATCATTTAGGGTTTTTTATGAACTCACGCATTTCTTCATTGAGTCTCTATTTCACCCTTAAAACCCCAATTTGAGCTAGAATCAAAGTTGGCTTTATTAAAATTTAATTTAAGATTTTGTATCTGCATGATCATTACTTAAATTCAATTTAAATCGGATTACTTAAATTATGCTGGAATTCCAGGGTGATATTTAGCTTCCGGTTCAGAAAACGGGGAATTTCTACATATAGATATGTTTATGATGATGAAAATACTAAATCGAATATTCTATCTTTAACGTTAGATATATTGTTTCTTTGAAATAAACATTGATCAAATATTGTTTTCCAAAACATAGCCATATCTAAAGAAGTTGATAATGTTGATGAAGTAGACATATAATCAAAATTATTGTGAAAAATTATATGTTAAATTTAAATTTGACAAATTGAAGTCACCAAAACAAATAATTTTAAAATTAGATAACATTGAATTTGAAACTTGATTTATCAATTCTGCATGTCTAAGGTAAACGTCGGTTTCAGAGTTAGGAGATATATATGAACAGGTTAAGGTAAAAGATGAACCTAAAAATTTAATCGGACGCAAACTAATTCAATATTTAAATTATTATTGCTTAAATGCTATCAGCCGCAATAGAAATATGTTTATACCATCTTTCAGAGAAGACAAAAATTTTATAATCGCAATCGAAAGGCAAATATTATTAGTTTTGTATTGAGGCCTCTTACGTTTTGATTAATTAATTTGAAGGAATTATTAAGTTTTTTGAACCGGATTCGTTATCGGAAACAACCAATGGTTTTGCGTTATTGGATCTTTCCTTAAATTCAAACTCTTTTACTAAATCTCATCAAGCCAAAACGATTTACTGACTAAAACGTTAAATATTTTTGAGGAATAATTAGTTTAAAAGAGGAAATTTTAAAATTTTTTTCATGAAGCCCGAGTATTTTAGATTTAATATAATTTCGGATGTTATCTACCGATGTATTTGGATGGAGCCTAGAGATAATCAGAGCTTTCCTAGGAGTAACAACTATAAGTTCGCTATTGTCCACAGAAAGTATGATTTGATAAAATAACGGGAGAATTTACCGGATTTAAAGACGGAGTAACTTCTACAGCAGATATACATAGAATCAGTCAAATTGGCTTCTGATGATATGGTCTCAGTCCGAGTACATGTACTGTTTTGTTTGTTTGAATCAGCAGTGGTTAAGGCATTGGGTGGTACAGGTTCTCTCATTTCCTATTACCTCTTGCAAACATCTGCACACAGACATAATACCCTGTACCACAGTGTGGTAAAGGGTATAAAAATGTAGCCTAATAAAAAAAACTATCCATAATTCGTTTAATCGGAATTCTATCATGTTACATCGAAAAGTTCGATCAATTACTAAAAATTGGCTTCTCCTGTACATATTTAAATATTTGAAATATTTCTTTACGTTAGAAGAAGCCAAAGTGTAACAATTTCGACAAAACCAAGATTTTTCACATTTGGTTTCCCTTGCAATTATTTATTATTTTACAACTTGCTACACTTTTAAACATTCATTTCAAATAATAACGAAATATTCGAATTAAAATATTAATAATTCATTAGCAAGAATGTGCAAGACGACGAGGCAGCAGCAGCTGAAGAAGAAGAAGAACCATAAAGTTCACTTCATTGTGTTCAGAAGTTTGGCTACATTTTAATTTGAAATAATCATTTTTCGCCCACTTCCTGCCCACATCCCGAACGCCTGCTACAAACATGTGTGCTTGTGTTTGTTCATCGCTCCCACATATAGCAGTGTGAAGGGGCAAGCAGCTGATGGTGTTATTCATTGAAAATTTCATAACAATAAGCCACATTTTAATAAGAAATCTAATTAAAACATGCAATAATACTTAAATAACTCGCGGCATCAATGGTATGATGCAAAAAAATATAAAAAACAATATTTTTCAGTACCTCTCTGCCAGCACACAAATCATCAGAGAGTTTCATAATGCGCTATATTAGATTATAACAACAAAATTTGCCCTTTCCCCATCATAAAACTGTAACTTAATTTCAGGTGAAATTTATTTTGGGATTTACACATAGATTATCACATGGCGGCACAACCTAATTTGCCGTTCATGAATTACGCTTAAAATTAATGATAGTTTGCATAAAGTGTGTGGACTCGTATGTGTATGTTTCGGATGTGTTTGTTTAGGTGTGTTTGTGTTTGATTTGTTTCTATGCGAAAAATGAAAATTTAGTGTTAACGTTAGTTGTTGTTGTTGTTGTTGTAGCAGCCCTATTGCTTTTACACAACGGGCTGAGGTGACAGACGTTGGCCGAGTAAGACTCGGGTCGTTTCGGATCGTAGACCCCTCTGTCGTGGAAACGAGTGTTAACGTTAGTTGTTCTCTTTTTTATGGGACTTTGGTGTATTTTCACGATGAATAATTAAATGAAAACTTACATGAAATATATAACTTGGTACACACACACGAACATACAACCACAATTGGATGTTACGCACAATACGAGTATATGGCCGCATACATTTAGCTGCACGCACGCATACAAACGTGTCTGCGATCAAGATAATATGGTTGGAATTGCACGAAGAAACATTTCTATTCGCAGGTGTAATAAAGTTTAAAAAACCAAGTGCTGAACCGCATTATTCCTCTCGCGGTGTTACTTTCATGAATAGCAAACAAACCATGCAGCACAAACGTTTAGTGAAGGCATTTCACTTGAACTACTCCTTGCCGTAGGCCAAGCAAATTTAATGACTGATGAAAAGTTTTATGAGGCTTCATTAACACAATCATAAAACATCAATACATTAAATATTATCTTAATTTTCAGTCAAATGAGTTCCTGCATAAGAATATAAAGCCAATCTTGGAAAGTGGGCGGGAAAAACAAAGCCCAGAGTTGCACCACAAAATTGGCCGTAAAGAATAATTTGAAAGGGGAATTTAATGTTTTTATATCAGCACTATATTAATTTTTAATTTTAGATACATTTGCAGATGGTTTAGAAGCAAAGAATAATAAAGTAAAAGTAATTGTAACTGGATCGTATAAAGAGCTTGTCCCGTTTTAAATACAGGTTATAACGCACATTCCTTATAGCGATAACATTTCCCGCTCCCGGAGTTTTAAGACATATTTTTCATAGAAGTCGTTACTTTTATAGCGAACTTCGGATGTAGCAATTTTTTTTAAATTTTCATATATTTTAATTTGGTTATAACAACTTGCTACAAAAATACGTATTACGTTGTGCTATGTTCTGACGGGCATTCGAACAACGTAGTTCGCTCTCAGAATTACGTACATGAATTAACCAGTTCATACAACACTATTCTTAATTCATGTCATCAGAGTTTTTTTATTTCAAACTTTTTGCTTCTTGTTTTAAACCAAAATTGTAACATATTTGCGTGAATCACATATGGATCTAAATAGAAAAAATAATTCTCTTTCTCCTGACTATAATATCAACCCCTATCTCTTTGCTTTTAATTCATGTTTTCCATTTTTCCTGAAAATATTGTTGTTTTCAATACATTTTTATATTTTCTCACCTCAAATGTCACAGTTAAAAAATTGTAGAATTTTTGTTTGGGTTTTCCTACTTTTGTCTCTCATTTTGTACGCTAATTAGAACAAAGGGGAAAGAAATTCATATTGCATCATGTAGACAACAAAATTTACATCCTTCGGCATATATAAAAACTAGAATTTTGTTTACTTTTCATTCATCATTTTCAATTTTACTGAAAAAGTTTGACAATTTTAAAGAATTTTTCCTGCTGTCAAAATTAATTTATGTTCGATAAATTCTCTCAATTGTTAGAGATGGGACAAAATTCTTGGTTATTCAGAGAGTGATTCGAATTGAACAACGTAGAAAAGTAGGTGTTCGCTCAGACAATTTTGTATGGGGAACTAAGTAATTACTTCATAATTAAGGGTCGAACAACGAATGAGAGAGCGAACAATGCTCGTCTGTACATGGCATAACGTACATATTTAAACACTGTGCAATGCAACCTCTCACATTCATCGTTACACTAGATGATTAATTTTTGACCGACCAAAACTTTAAATTGATGGTCACCCACCAAACAGCCATGATGCACCCAATGCTTTCTATTTATACCCGCACATCAATTATTTTCTTCTCCAGTTGCTGTTGTATCGCTCAAAAAACATGTTTTGTTATGTGCCTCAATCGAAGTGGAAAAAGTGATTCCATAATACGTTTGAGGGAACGAAAATGTGTATAAGTCATGCTAGATAACCATTTTCATTATTGCATATCGTATGGCATTTCTTTTATATAAACTCCACAAAATTCTTGGCGAATGAAATCGGACATTTTAAGCATTATCATGCCTTGATACTTCCAAAAAAATATCTGCAAGAAGTTTAGTGATTTAAAATTTGTCTTTCAAAGACTCAAAATTGGTATTTATAGCTTGGTCATTCAATTGCGATAGCCTTATGTGACCTTTTAGTCGATTACCAACCAACAAATTGTTGTCCGAGGACTTCGATTTGTTCACCTCACACTTCGTGGATTGTAATGTACTTAAGAAATCCCAAATAGATTAAAATGTTTGTATTTATGAATACAAAACATTCCAGAATAAGAGTTATCTAGAATTTTATGAATTAAAGATATTAAATCATTATTAAAAGTCTTGTCTCCACTAATGCGAACACAACCAAAATACACATTCTGTGTATCCATCGTACATTAGGAATGCGGAAGAAATTGAAAATTGTTGTCGGTGCCTTGGACTTCTTGCTAAGTTTCCTAACAAAAAAAAAAAGATAACATAAAATACAAGAAATGTGATAAAAGCAATTTTGCCTTCACTTTAAAATACGCGCAATTTGTGATAGCTTCATATTAGCTGCATTCAAGCAGGCAGCTGTAGAAAAACGTATGCACGAGTATGTTGGCGATAAAAGGATTTCTTTTCTTCGTATCAACTACACCTAAACGTGTAAACCTAAACGGATGTCTGCCTTCATACATTAGACGGTAGCAATTGCATTTTACCTTTTTCTTTTCAGCTTCCTTCACAGTGTGTGTGCGTGTGTTTTTCTACTGTAATGGATCGGATGCAAAGCAGCCTAAAAGCTTCTAAAATACCAATTTTCGACATGCATCCGTCTTGTTTGGCCAATTTTCTTTACTTTCATTTTGTTGTTCTTTTCTTTGTTGCTGCTGCTGTTGTTGTTGTTGCCGCACAAATTGCCTGGATAAAAGGCAGTGAAATTCGTTTACAAAACAACGTCCGCGCTATGATTCCTTGTTAGTTTAACAAAGCCTTGCCTAAAATGGATATTTATCCGTAAATCCTTTTCAAAGCAGACACTGAACAACATGGCGTTTCACATTTCGCTTCCATGCATTTATGAATGTTTGATGCTGGCTGATACACAATCTGACAATGTGATGGTGGATGATTATGTTCTTGTCAATGGGCGTTTTTTTCTTTATGTTTTTGATGAAAGCCGATGACGACGACTAGGAACAACTGAGGTCAAATGGAATTTTGCGAACAAGCGAAAACGGAATACATTTTAATTTAATTTTCTAAGAAATCAAAAAATGAATTGCATTTCAAAGGCATGTACAGCAATATTTCGAATGAGTTTTATTGTTTGATATCAGTGTACAACGAAGAATTGATATTGCTTTTATTGAAATTTTTCTGATTCTTCATATTCTGACCATGATCGACATATTTAGTATTATGATTTATACAATATTATTATACTCATATCAGATAGTGTATTTGAAACCTCTACTTGTATCATTAATTGAGAACGGATATAAGTTTGGACAACATTGTAATTTGGTGTTTCCTAATCGATCACTAGAAGTAATTTCAGAATTAAATGTATTCCAAATTTTGTTATTTTTTGTAAATCAGCAACAAATTAGAGGGGAAAATATGACATTGTGGCTGAATTTGGATTTTTATACCTTCCATCATGAGGTGGAACGTATATTATATTAGTCATTCCATTTCAAGTATATATTTTTTTATCCGGAATGCCTAAAGCTTGCAATATTTAAGATTGGGCTTTAACAATATTATACAACGGTGCCTCCCAATTTTCAATACTTTGGAGAGTTTGGTTACGCTGCAATGCTACATACAAAATATAAAAATATCATGTTACATTTTCCAAGCGGAATAGCCGATGTAGAACTTGTATATATATATATATATAGAAATATATATATATATATATATATATCTTTGTCATATATATATATATATATATATATATATATATCCAGCCATTATGAAACAGCGGAATACGCCGATGAAGGACTTGTATATATATATATATATATATATATATATATATATATTGTTTCACCAGCCATTATGAAACAGCGCCAAACGCAATACATGGTATAATTATTGAAGGTAGTCTTGCGATATGGTTGCCATATCGATGATGGCAACCATTTTTATTTTCGCCAACCCTGTACTTGATTTTTTCATTTTCAAATATGATTTTGTTTTTTTAAGCATTTTCGTACCACAAATGACTCGAAGTTCACGAAATTTTAAACAGAGAAAGGGGTCTGCCCATGGAATAAGTGGACTGTTTTGGCGAAGATCGGTCAATATTTAGCAGGTAAAATTGACCCAGGCATTGTGTGGGCATAGACTGGAAAAGTTTATAGTATATCCCAGAGGAGTTGTTGACCTTTAAATTGATACCAATTGTAGGGATTTGGAAGTATAGGTAAATATTTACAGGTATATTCCGATATCGTCTAGTGTTACCATTACCATACTAGAGGGCGGAAATAAAGCGCTGATAGCTAGGAAATTTTGCATGAAGTTCTAGTTATGGCCAAGGACGAGGCTTATAATTTACATAATGATCATTTATTTTTGTCTAGTTTTCTATTCGCTCTAAACGCCACAATTATCAGTCGAACATAACAAATTTTCATGAGGAAGGCGATCTGAGCACCTAGTACGAATGGCTGTCTTGATAATGAAGGTCAATATTTAGTGGTAAAATTAACCAAAACTTGATTGTGTAAAATAACAAAATTAAAATTATGGAGTAATTTATTACTAGAGAAAATCATGATTCGGAAAGGAATTCGCAGAAGAGCTGTGTTACTTTAATCGGTCAAGATTGTGTAAATATCGCGAAATATTATTCAAGTTCAAAATATAGATCCGCAGAAACTTGGTACTCAGTAGAGTTGTGTAGGTCATAAAAGTGTGCGAAAATTTGTTTCATAATATTTACTATCGTGTCCAAAACTATAAAGCAAGTGATTGATTTTGACATTTTCGTTCGTACGACGTGAAACCTAATTTGTGAGAAATGGTTTACGTTTACATGTTTTTTTTCGGATTACACTTTCATTCAAATGCATATTCGTCTAAATATGGTATAGAGAGACACAAAAGGGAATAAGATTCGAATAGTTTCTAGTAGAACTTAATCTAAATTATGACGACAATGAAATAAAATGACGACTTCGAAATAAAACTTTCTGTGGAGATAAATCACATGCCCTTTTTGAACACAAACGCCTTTGTCCAATCAACCTGAAACATGATGTCCGCTTCCCCAAGAAAAATTCGTATTTTTCCGATCATAATTGTATATGGAATATACCCATTTAACCCATAACCGATAATCAGTGGTGTTACGAGCTCTTGGGTTAGGGTATAAACAGTAATCCTATAAATATGAAAGACTTTTCCATTGTTATATCCCTTTCAGATCCAGCTTAATAATATTTTTTAAGAAGGTAGTATAAACGTGTGTATGTTTCTGTCAATCATTTTTTATTCGTTTAGTATTGATTTGTTATACCTTTAGTACACAGAAAATAAACATAAACTGATAACGAACTTAACATTTGGCTCCTATTTCAATTTTCCTGCAAATACATCAGAAAATTACTAATGTCTTCCACACCCTAAATCCAATATTGCAAACTTTCGTCGAAAATACAGACATAACATTTCTCAGAGTGTATTTATCATATCCCTATAAATGATAAATATTTACAATTAGTAAATGGATTTCGTCCATTCATAATACATGTTAATCTATTTTTCAAATTGCAAACGATTCCGTAAAATCGGTAACAAGTTGTATTTCGATGTTCGCATCATGAGCTGTGTTTAAAAGATTGGCGTTTGTGTTAAAATCCATGTTGAATGTCATTCCCTGGAGAGTCAAGTTCGCGTAGTTGTCTTCACAGTTTAAATGTTTTAAATAAATGATTCATGTTACCAAGTTTTCTTTTGTTTCCGCTGTCGTTCAGAGGTTTTCTCTGTGTTTTCTTTTGGCATTAGAAACACAAGAAGCCACTTAATCGCAAGCACATCTCCTGAGAGACTTTCGTCAAAGGGAAAATATAAAAAAAACACATATTTTTTTAGAACAATTGTCTTTTGAAAAACAATATATATCTCCGGTTTCATGCGATTAGTGGTGGGAGTACATACAGTAATAATAGCATATCTCTATACGTGTTTCATTGCAACGCAATGTATCTGTTTTAATAATGTTTCTAAAAATTAATACGTACAAATAATTTATTTTAAATATTATGGTAGAAAATAAACGAAAAGAAGGGATATATATTTACTGTTTCTTTTATAATTTTTTATTAATGCATTCCGAATGTGAAGATTATATTTCTAACCCAAACTTCGTCCTGACTTCAATGCCCCACGAAACCACAACTCTTTCATGAAAACAGATAACCAGCCATTTCCACAACCAAACCCATCACACATGATTAGTAATTCTGACAGCGATTTTTTCTCCTTTTTATACCCTCCACCATAGTATGGAGGGTATATTAGTTTTGTTTTTCCGTTTGTAACGCATCGAAATAATCGTTTCCGACCCTATAAAGTATATATATTCTTGATCAGCGTAAAATTCTACGACGATCTAAGCATGTCCGTCTGTCCGTCTGTCTGTCTGTCTGTTGTAATCACTCTAGCGTCTAAACGAATTGAGATAGAGCCCCAAAATTTTGCATAGAGTCGTCTTTTGTCTGCAGGCAGGTCAAGTTCGATGATGGGCTATATCGGTCCACGTTTAGGCCGAATTCGCTGAAATTTGGTACATTGGGTTCTTATTGGGTACCAAATGTCCCAACTAAAAATTATATATATAGGTCCACTTTTTCTGGTAGCCCCCATATAAGGGTACCTCCCCATATCCAGTTTTTGGGGGGTTCTGACCGTATTTTTTCACCGAATTGGCTGAAATTCGGTACTTTGAGTTCTTATTGGGTAGCAAATCTTTGTACTAAAAATTATAAATATAGGACAATTTTTTCGGGTAGCCCCCATATAAGGGTACCCCCCAATATTCGGTATTTGAGTTCATATTGGGTAGCAAATCTTTGTACTAAAAATTATAAATATAGGTCAATTTTTTCGGGTAGCCCCCATATAAGGGTACCCCCAATATTCGGTATTTTAGGGATCTTGAGCGCGGTTTTCAACCGAATTCGCTGAAATTTGGTACATGGGGTTCTTATTGGGTACCAAATTTCCCCTATAAAAATTATAAATATAGGTCCACTTTTTCTGGTAGCCCCCATATAAGGGTACCTCCCAAAATCCAGTTTTTGGGGGGGTTTTGACCGAATTTTTTCACCTAATTGACTGTAATTTAGTAATTTGAGTTCTTATTGGGTAGCAAATCTCTTCACAAAAAATTATAAATATAGGTCAATTTTTTGGGCAGCCCCCATATAAGGGTACCCCCAATTTTCGATATTTTGAGGTTCTTGAGCGCGTTTTTCAACCGAATTCGCTGAAATTTGGTAATTTGTAGTCGTATATGGTAACAAATCTCCCCACCAAAAATTATTAATATTCACCGCTTTTTAGGGGTAGTCCCCATATAACCCCCTTTTTTATATTAAAACAGTTTACTGATTTGTTCCGTGTGTTGCGGTTGGTTAGTCGTTACGAGGAATAGTCAATTTTTACCCTACAAAGACTATTTAGCCATCTGTTGTAAGCATTCCGCCTTCTAAAGATATTGTGATAAAAAAAACTCAAACATGATGATAATGAAATATATCGGCAGACATTTAGGCATATCCCCAATATCGTGATACCTCCTGAAGGAAAGAATTGAGATAAACAATTAAAATATTTGGTTCAAAATTGGCATATACCGGT
>NW_026884757.1:0-5872 GCF_032173495.1 Musca vetustissima | reverse complement strand
CTGATAGGAACGAAACGTACTGAAATTAGTATAACCTAACCTGTGACAAGTTTCCTTGAAATCGCTTCGTATTTGGATATAGCTTCCATGTATATTTTCGCATCAATGTATATTGGTGCATCAAACTCCTCATGTTTGTCAGATTGACATGAAATTTTGCACAACGTACAAAATTGAGCATAGAATAATGTAGTTACGTTTTCTATAAGTACAGACATAGGCCAAAGGATGTCCCATTTATATTTGTTTGAGGTCGATTTACATACTTTTGCCCCATTGTAACAAACGAATGACATGTTTATGGATAGATCTAGGTAGATTCACATTTAGATAAATATCGCATATTTTATTTCATCCAATTTCATGTTAATAGTCCTGTTTAATATACCCATAGTGGTGAAGGGTATCATATAGTCGGCCCCGTCCGACTTTACTACTTTCCTTACTGGTGTTTATTTGGGAAAATGAAATACCAAATTACAGACACTCAGAACGTATCGAAATTCAAGGAACCTATCCTTAAACATTTTAATAAAATAATCATTTTATTTAAACGCAATGTCAAATATAGTCACTAGAGCCTCCAAAATACCAAAAATGATTCTTCTATAAGTATGTATGCGAATTGCAAAACTACAATCTCTTCGGTGGGGAAATGCGCAAATGGGACAGAGACCTTTATGAAGGCCTATGGACCCATATCACCATTCAAGCCCACGGAATACCAAATTAAACCCCCTTCTCTTGAAGAATGACATTCAAAGAATGCACATAAAAGCTTTACAATCCAGACAATGAGGCGGAACCTTTATTTTGTCACCTACCTGTAAATTTGACAAAAATTACGAAATTACAGCCAACGTATGTGAAAATATAATACTGCTAACTTCCTCGTGATTTTAAGAGACTGACATCGGTAAATCTCACGACGCACAGTGTCACGACCGCGGCCAAAAATGGTCAAAACCAACTTCCTCGGATGACAAATTTATTGATGAGAATTGAAAGTAGAATAAATATGAATTTTGGTATTGATACGTCAAGTAATTTTGTCTATGCAAGGGTCCAAATCTGATAATTGTTGCCAACTGTTTTTTCGAAAAATGGGTACATTTTTCTGATGCTAACATCTAATATTTAAATTAACGGGTGTTATAAAAGAGTTTATTTTAGTTGCTTGGGATGTTAAAAACTAGCATTAACTGTTGTTTTTATGTAAATAGAGACAATATTGAGTATGTATGTTCTGAAAATCTGATGAATGATAAATCAATAATGTATATAGTAACTAAAGTATATGAAATATTTTGTTATTAATAAAAATAACAATACAAATATAGTGGTTAATAGTGATTTTATGGTATATAATTGTTACTTATTTAGGAATATAATTACTTATTCAGGGTCCTTTCTTCTGAAACGACAACCAACAACAAACTTGCAACACTCATTACTGTCTTCGCCCAATGTTTAAATAAACTGTCAATTTTCATCGAATCTGGCGTAATATTCAGGATTTTATGGGCACAAACAACGAATTTTTCAAGACCCTTTGTATGGGAGGTATACCAAATATTGGTCCGATCTATTCAGGTTTTTGTCAGTTGCTTTATGGACCTATGTAGATATAAAGTGCCAAAATTCGTTAAATTTGGTTGATAATTACAGATTTTTAGGCCAAATCTTGGTCTATCTAGTTTTTTGTCAGTTGCTTTACAGACATAATTAGATAAAAATTGTCTATTTTCAGTGAACTTGGTTGAAAATTAAAGATTTTATGGTCCAAAAAGGGTAAAATTTTCAAGACCCACTATATGGGAGATATCTATCCAATTTATTGTCTGTTGCTCTTTAGGCCATTAATAAGCACTTCTATTTTTGGCCGCTGTTAATATAAACTCGCGACATAGTGTGACGTGCTCTTTTACGAATCATAGAAATAATTGGAAATGAGACAGCAAATATTAGGTTGGGGGAAAAGAAATCCTTTATTTTTCTCGATTAAACAATTTCAGATTGATGCTCATTGGAAGGGTAACATTTCGCAGTAAAAAAATATTTTGGAAGCGAACAGAAAATTTGGTTCATTTTAGAGTTTTTCTTTGACAAAGGCGAAAATGCAAGCCGGGCGGCTTACTGAAAATCGGACGAAACTATATTTGAGAGCTATATTTAAATATGAACCGATTTTCCCAACTTCAATGTGGGTCAAATAAATGAGCTGGCCAAATTTCATCCAATTCGGGATATAAATGTTTACAATTTAACATGGACAGACGGACGGACATGCAAAAATTGACTTAGAATGTGACTCTATGCATATTCTCAAAGGGAACCATGGGTCTATCTCGTATCATTTTGCCTGTTACAAACATATGCACAAAGACTTAATACCCTGTACCACAGTGTAGTGAAGGGTATAAAAATAATGGATTTCTTTTTCCCAGCCTAATATCAAGATTTGATATATGCAGCTAGAGGTTCGAGTAATATAATAAATAGGCTGATATTTCAATATCGACATCGAACTTCACAAATTTAAAATCATTGCCACGATTTTGGACAGAATTGCCATTTTTTGCTAAACGAATTTTAAAAGTGATAAATTGGCAACACTGAATATTACACACATATGGTAATCTTTATAAAAATGCATGTCGATCGCGCTGATAAAGAAACTTTGGAAAATATTTAACTGAATATATAACTTCGTCCAATGATCTATTAAGGAGCTATAACTGAATCTCAACAAATTTACCTTGCACATGCCATTCTGTAATCGGAAAACATATAATAAGCTTAGCTAAACAACCATGCTTGAAAACGGTTTTCATTGTGGCCTCCAATATAAGTACAGGTATTGAGTATAAGAATCCTCGCCAGACAACACAAACTCATACAAAATTGAGCAGAGCACTTGAAACTTCGTCCAATTTTTATCAATGAGACAGCAGCAAAGTGAAAACTTTTAACACATGCTATTGTTTATGGCTGAGGACAAAGCTTCGAACACGCTCGCCATCATACCATACACTCCTTTCTAGTTATATATGATATCTACACGTTATTCAAACTGACATCGCGAAGCAACACAATCTCACGTGAAGCAACCAACAACAATATGAGTAGCTTCACCACCCAAAAAGGATTCTTTACAAAACCACAGTTATCATATTCGAGTTTCTGTTGTTGTTCTACTTAAACGGTGTTTGTGTACAGGGGAAGATAGTATGAATTATTTAAATTTATTCACAATAAACTTAAAGAAATTAAAAGTTTAAACTTTTCAGTGTTTTTGTCGAATATATTCGAAATTTAAAATTACTCTCTTCCTTTGCAATTGTTCCGTTATCCTATGTACCGTTACAATTGATGTCTTTGTTTTTCCTGAAAGACAGACAAAACTGTCCGAGGGCTAAAATAAGAATTGCTTTTTTTCTAAACTCTGTACCTTCATATCATTTTAAGTACAAAATGGCTTTTTATGATACGGAATTTTTACCTATAGAAATTTAGGAAAAATAGTTCGAAAAGTTGTGATTTACAAGGATTGAACTTAAATATTTTATGACCATAAAGAACATTTATGGCACTGTGAAAAAACGACAAATTCGGTAGTGAGGTAGTTGAAAAACGGATGATAAGGCACAGAACATGGATGCTGAATATGAGCTCAAAATTCAAAATCGTCGGGTGCCACACCGAGTGATAAAGGCATCCTTGAGAAACCCAGTATTTGGCAACAGTTCTAAAATAGACTCATGGGGATTATCGAAAGGCATTTTTATACCCTTTACCACTCTGTGGTACAGGGTATGAAGGTCGCATTCATGATCCGATTTGAATCACGACAAAGGACGAACCCTATTGAAATTGAATAAAATCGGTTCAGATTTAGATATAGCTCCCACATATAGTTTCGTCCACATTGATGTATACGAAGTTTTGTGAAAATCGGTTCAGATTTGGATATAGCTTTCCTATTGATAAAACATTTTGCACAGCGTTTTGAGATAAGTCCATATTAATGTATACGACGTTTTGTGAAAATCGGATAGAATTTAGATAGAGCTCCAATATATATTTTCGGCCGATGTCTGGTAAATGGCGCACCGAGGGGCCTACGTCTGTTCCATATACAAGAGATAAAATTGTGCACAGCGCACTGTGCTGCAGTATATATGCCACGGTTGCTCATTTAGGTCCAGATTTACATATAGCTCACATACATTATTTTGCTTGATTTCATACATATGATACACAAACAAATCCGATTGACATGGTATGTGCATACTTTTTTAATCGGTTCAAATATCTATATAGATCACACATTTTGTTTACATTTAAATAGTCCTATAAAGATTATATGTCTGTTATATCTAAAGATTATATGTCTGTTCTATTCAAAATGGTGAAGGGTATCATATAGTAGGCCTCGTCCGACTTTGTCCGGCAAAATTGGGAAATTATTGGTTATCTTGCAACAGATGTCATGGGGTTAAGTAAGCTCCATAACTTCTATTTATTTTCGCAAATCTGATTTAAAAATATTCCACTCGACATACAGTTTTATGGAATGATAGATGGGTGGCCGAACTCGATATCCTGTTCCTTGGTTATTCCAATCAATAGCCATTCTGGTTATGCCATGAACGTTTTTTCTTGATTTGTGGTCAATCTATTTCCCTTTTGTACCCTCCACGATAGTATGAAGGGTATATTAGTTTTGTTTTTCGGTTGTAACTCATCGAAATAATCATTTCCGACCCTATAAAGTATATATCGCTCATTTGCTGCAAGACCGGCATAACTAAAAACCAGTGAGCGGAACAGTATAGTCGGAAGGGGCCGACCATACGATGCCCTACACAACTACCACGGGACTCTTACATTCTGCGGATGTTTATTTCGAGCCTGGGCAATATTTCGTAATATTTGCACCTCCTGACCTATTATAGATCAACAGCACCTCTTCCTTACACTGATATACTTTCCGAATATTCCCAATATTCATTACAGCCCTGCTAATTACTTATCGAGATTCCCTTCACCGTGGGTTGTGTTGTGATGATCGGCTTGTAGTCTATACACCGGAAAAAACAACAAATTAAGTTTTCGGCCACCTCATCCCAAATATTTTATGTGATCATCACCGAAAATTATAGGCGTTGTCCTTGACCATAACTGCAAACTCTTGGAAAATTTTAAAGCGATCAGCCCTATATTTTCGCCCTCTATTGTGGTAATGGACTACTAAATAATATATTAATACGTAATCGACAATATAATTGGTATCAGTTTAAGGTCAACCACTCCTCTTGGATATGCTATTAACTTCTCGGGTCTATGTACTTTAGGAGTAAATAGATACGCCATAGAATACAAATTTTGTAATTTTTCACCCAAAAGTCAGGGTCCATTTCACCCGCTATATTTAATTTTTTACCCTACAAAATGTGGAGTTCTAAGACGATTTAGCCACCTGTTGTAATCATTCCGCCTTTTAAAGATATCGTGATAAAAAAACTCCAACCTTACAATAATGAAATATATCGGCAGGCATTTAGGAACCTCCTTCATATAATGATACCTCCTGAAGGAAAGAATTGAGATACAAAACTAAAATATGGGGTCGAAATTGACATATATCGGTCATTAATTAGGCATAGCCCTCATTTGGAAGTCTAATTTATATTATCAACGTACGTTTTTATAAGTACTTTAATTGAAATATAAACAAATGGGAATGTGTAATAAATCAACAGCATTGCCATGTACGCAATTTCTTCTTATTTTGTGGCGGGAAGACCAAAAGGAAATGGAAGGGCAGACAAACAAAAACTCTATAGCAATACGCAACGAAACGCGCGCG
>NW_026884756.1:0-58717 GCF_032173495.1 Musca vetustissima | reverse complement strand
CAAGGTCCTACATAAGGCGTGGATTTTTTAAATAATTTTTTAAATAATTTTTTCAAGTCCTACATAAGGCGTGGATTTTTTAAATAATTTTTTTTTTAAATAATTTTTTCAAGGCCCTACATAAGTCGTCGATTTTTTAAATCATTTTTTTTCAAGGGCCTACCCAAAAGGCGTGGATTTTTTAAATAATTTTTTCAAGGTCCTACATAAGGCGTGGATTTTTTAAATAATTTTTTCAAGGTCCTACATAAGGCGTGGATTTTTTTAAATAATTTTTTCAAGGTCCTACATAAGGCGTGGATTTTTTAAATAATTTTTTCAAGGTCCTACATAAGGCGTGGATTTTTTAAATAATTTTTTCAAGGTCCTACATAAGGCGTGGATTTTTTAAATAATTTTTTCAAGGTCCTACATAAGGCGTGGATTTTTTAAATAATTTTTTCAAGGTCCTACATAAGGCGTGGATTTTTTAAATAATTTTTTCAAGGTCCTACATAAGGCGTGGATTTTTTAAATAATTTTTTCAAGGTCCTACATAAGGCGTGGATTTTTTAAATAATTTTTTCAAGGTCCTACATAAGGCGTGGATTTTTTAAATAATTTTTTCAAGGTCCTACATAAGGCGTGGATTTTTTAAATAATTTTTTCAAGGTCCTACATAAGGCGTGGATTTTTTAAATAATTTTTTCAAGGTCCTACATAAGGCGTGGATTTTTTAAATAATTTTTTCAAGGTCCTACATAAGGCGTGGATTTTTTAAATAATTTTTTCAAGGTCCTACATAAGGCGTGGATTTTTTAAATAATTTTTTCAAGGTCCTACATAAGGCGTGGATTTTTTAAATAATTTTTTCAAGGTCCTACATAAGGCGTGGATTTTTTAAATAATTTTTTCAAGGTCCTACATAAGGCGTGGATTTTTTAAAAGTAATTTTTTCAGGTCTACATAAGTCGTGGATTTTTTAAATAATTTTTTTTAAAAGGTCCTACATAAGGCGTGGATTTTTTAAATAATTTTTTCAAGGTCCTACATAAGGCGTGGATTTTTTAAATAATTTTTTCAAGGTCCTACATAAGGCGTGGATTTTTTAAATAATTTTTTCAAGGTCCTACATAAGGCGTGGATTTTTTAAATAATTTTTTCAAGGTCCTACATAAGGCGTGGATTTTTTAAATAATTTTTTCAAGGTCCTACATAAGGCGTGGATTTTTTAAATAATTTTTTTAAGGTCCTACATAAGGCGTGGATTTTTTAAATAATTTTTTTAAGGTCCTACATAAGGCGTGGATTTTTTAAATAATTTTTTTAAGGTCCTACATAAGGCGTGGATTTTTTAAATAATTTTTTCAAGGTCCTACATAAGGCGTGGATTTTTTAAATAATTTTTTCAAGGTCCTACATAAGGCGTGGATTTTTTAAATAATTTTTTCAAGGTCCTACATAAGGCGTGGATTTTTTAAATCATTTTTTCAAGGCTCTACGAAAAATTTTTAAAATTGTATGGAAACCCTCATAAATTGGACATTTATCCGTCATAGTGGTCAGCTATTTCATGTAGTGGCTAATTTCAAAAATTGTGTTTGCTTGCCGTTCCGAATTTCGGGTGGGGGAGGGAAGTGGACTTTGTGGCACACACACACAAAACCGAAATAAATCAGATTTCATGTTATGTAGTTTTGTGTTACATCAGATTTTCTCCCCCCAAATCAGTTATGAATGCCATTGTGTGTATGTATGTGTGTGTGTTGCTGTGCACTGGTGTTTGTTGCTCTGTGGTAAAATGGAATTATACAAAACAATTCAATTTTCGGGTACCTAGTTATGGTTTTTTTTCGGGAGGTGGCAGCAAAATTGAAAAGGAAATCAATAAATTTCGTTATCATATTTAATTATAGAAAAATACCGAAAAAAAAAACAACAAATATCAACAAACGAACCAAAAATTGTATAACGAATTGCCAAAGCTGAAAATCAAAACCTTGGCAACGAAACCGTATGTTTTAAAAATTTAATGGAATTTTGTGGCAATTTGTGAAAATAAAAACGGAATTTTTGATATGACATGAAACGTTTTGGCAAAGCGATTGGTTCGCTCAGATTGGTGGTCACACATAATTGTAGTGGTTTGTTGGTGCGAGTGGGTTTTGATGTTAGTTGACAAATATTTTCAATGGGTCAGTTGAAAACCAAACATTATAGAGGGTCTAGAAAAAAATATTTGAATAATCCACGCCTTATATAGGGTCTAGAAAAAAATTATTTAAGTAATAAAAATGTATAAATAATCCACTCCTCTTGTAGACTAGAGAATTGAATAAATTCCGCCTCTTTGGGAGCCTATAAAAATTCCTCATGGTAGATTTTTTTATACCCTTCGCCACACTGTGGTACAGGGTATTATGTCTTCGTGCATATGTTTGTAACAGGCAAGAGGAAACGAGATAGACCCATAGTTAATTTTGAGAATATACATAGAATCACATTCTGAGTCGATTTATACATGTCCGTCAGTCCGTCTGTTGGTGTTAAATTGTAAACAAAGTACAGGTCGCATTTATAATCCGATTTGGATGAAATTTGGCACAAGTCACTTATTTGGCCCAAGGACGAACCCTATTGCAATTGGGAAAAATCTGTTCAGATTCAGATATAGCTCCCATATATATTTTCGTCCGATTAAATATAAATCGTGCACCAAAGTCGCTATATACTTTTCGACTTGCACGAAATTTGACACAGCTTAATGAATTAGGTCTAGAATGATGTGTGTTAAGTTTCCTGAAAATCGATTCAGATTGAGATATAGCTCTCATATATAGTTTCGTCCGATTTTATGTAAATGGTGTACCAAAGTCCCTTAATATCTTTCGGTTTGCACGAAATTTGGCACAGCGTACTGAACTATGTCTAGAATTATGTCTGCGAAGTTTCGTGAACATCGGTTCAGATTTAGATATAGCTCCTATATATAGTTTCGACCGATTTACTGATATATATATAAATAATCCACTCCTCTTGTAGACTAGAGAAAAAAATATTGAATAAATTCCGCCTCTTTGGGAGCCTATAAAAATTCCTCATGGTAGATTTTTTTATACCCTTCGCCACACTGTGGTACAGGGTATTATGTCTTCGTGCATATGTTTGTAACAGGCAAGAGGAAACGAGATAGACCCATAGTTCCTTTTGAGAATATACATAGAATCACATTCTGAGTCGATTTATACATGTCCGTCAGTCCGTCTGTTGGTGTTAAATTGTAAACAAAGTACAGGTCGCATTTATAATCCGATTTGGATGAAATTTGGCACAAGTCACTTATTTGGCCCAAGGACGAACCCTATTGCAATTGGGAAAAATCTGTTCAGATTCAGATATAGCTCCCATATATATTTTCGTCCGATTAAATATAAATCGTGCACCAAAGTCGCTATATACTTTTCGACTTGCACGAAATTTGACACAGCTTAATGAATTAGGTCTAGAATGATGTGTGTTAAGTTTCCTGAAAATCGATTCAGATTGAGATATAGCTCTCATATATAGTTTCGTCCGATTTTATGTAAATGGTGTACCAAAGTCCCTTAATATCTTTCGGTTTGCACGAAATTTGGCACAGCGTACTGAACTATGTCTAGAATTATGTCTGCGAAGTTTCGTGAACATCGGTTCAGATTTAGATATAGCTCCTATATATAGTTTCGACCGATTTACTGTAAATGGTGCACCAAAGTCCCTCCAAGTCTTTTGATTTGCACGAATTTTGGTAAAGGGTACTGAATTACGTCTAGAGTGATGTCTGAGAAATTTCGTGAAAATCGGTTGAGATTTAGATATAGCTCCCATATATATTTTCGTCCGATTTAATGAAAATGATACACCAAAGTGCTTATATATCTTTCGATTTGCACGAAATTTGGCATAGGGTAATGAAATAAGTCTAAAATTATGTGTGTTAAGTTTCCTGAAAATCGGTTTAGATTTGGTATAGCTCCAATATATATTTTCGTCTGATTTAATTTCAGTGGTGCACCAGTGTCCCTATATATCTTTCGATTTGCACGAAATTTGGCATAAGGTACTGAATTGAGCCTAGAATGATGTCTGAGAAATTTCGTGAAAATCGGTTGAGATTTAGATATAGCTCCCCTTATATAGTTTCGCCCGATTTTAGGTAAAAGGTGTACCAATGTCCCTGAAAATCATTCGATTTGCACGAAATTTGGCACAGCGTTATGAATCAGGTCTAGAATGATGTGTGTTAAGTTTCCAGAAAATCGGTTCAGATTTATATATAGCTCCCATATATGTTTTCATCCGATTTAAGGTAAATGGAGCACCAAAGTCCCTACATATATTTCGATTTGCACGAAATTTGGCTCATCGTAATAAATATGGTCTAGAATGATGTGTGTTAAGTTTCCTGAAAATCGGTTCAGATTTAGATATAGCTCCCATATATATTTTTGTCCGATTTAATGTAAATGGTGTACCAAAGTCCCTTTATATGCTTCGATTTGCACAAAATTTGGCTTAGCGAACTAAATTGAGTCTAGAATGATGAGTGGTGAGTTTCGGGAATATCGGTCGAGATTTCGATATAGCTCCCATATATGAATGTTCGTCCGATTTTAGGTAAATGATGCACCCTATATATCTTTCGATTTGCAAGAAATTTGGCATGACGTACTGAATTGAGCCTAGAGTGATGTCTGCCAAGTTTCCTGAAAATCGGTCCAGATTTAGATATAGCTCCCGTATATAGTTTCGTCCCATTTAATGTAAATGGTGCACCAAAGTCCCTATATATCTTTCGACTTGCACGAAATTTGGCACAGCGTACTGAATTAATTCTACAACGATGATTCAGATTTCCATATAGCTCTCATATATATTTTCGACCGATTTTAGGTAAACAGTGCGCCAAAGTCCCTTCATATCCTTCGATTTGCACGAAATTTCGCATAGTGTACTGAATTAAGTTTAGAAAGATGTGTGATAATTTTCGTGAAAATCGATTGAGATTTAGACATAGTTCCCACATATAGATTATATTTTTAATGACGCGGCATACCGAATAACGTGTATCAATTTTGCTATAAATCGTTTTCCATCAATTTTCCCCCTTTTATGCAGACGGCTCTAAATCTGCTCGAACGAAAATAAAGTTAGCATTGGTAGGAGAAAGAGGGAACATGGCCATGCAATTGTTAGGATACATATGTAGAATATACCCAAGTGAAGGGTATCATATAGTCGGCCCGTCCGACTTTACTCCTTCCTTACTGTTTTTTTTTTTCTTGTTTAATTTTTTTAAATTAAATGTTCCATTTTAATTGAAAATAAATTACAACCCCCTGATTTCTACTCTGTGATTAACTTCAGATTTAATTCAAGTCGCTATTCAAAACATTTTAACAACATGGTTTCTAAGATTATGGTGTTGCATGTTGTAACAGTAGAAGTAGAACGATTTAAAGCCGTAACAAAACTGCTGGTCACTCAGTCAGTCAGCCAGCTAGCCGGGTTTTGGAATTTAATTTGTTAAACACGCAATTGTAAGAAACTGCAACCAACATGAAGTTGGTTAGTTGCACACAAATTATATGCTTTGCTGGAAAATTCGAATGTCTGGTTGTTGTTAAAAGGCTACGGGTCCGACATTGTTTGCACCTTGTACATGTTAAATGCAGATTATGCTCAATTCAGAGACAACATAAGCATTTGGAGATAATCATGAGCTGAAAGGCATAACGAGTGAGGATATTATGATGGAATAAAATATTTTAAAAAAATATTTAAAAAAATCTACGCCTCTTTCTCCAACCTATCCTAACTTTAATTTCATTCGAAAAGTTTTAGAGTCGTCTGCGTAACATGGGGAAAACGATTTATATTCAGTACACAACGTTGTTAAAAATATAATCTATATGTGGGAGATATATCTAAATTTGAAACGATTTTCATAAAATTTAACACACATCTTTCTCGACTTAATTCAGTACGCTATGCCAAATTTCGTGCAAATCGAAGGATATATATAGGGACCTTGATGCACCATTTACATAAAATCGGATGAAAATTTATATGGGAGATATATCGAAATCTAAACCGATTTTCCGAAACTCACCACCCATCATTCTAGACTCAATTCAGTACGCTATGCCAAATTTCGTGCATATCGAAGCATATAAAGGGACTTTGGTGCACTATTTACATAAAATCGGACGAACATATATATGGGAGCTATATCTAAATATGGACCGATATTCACAAAATTTAACACACATCGTTTTAGACTTAATTCAGTACGCTGTGCCAAATTTCGTGCAAATCGAAGGATATATAGGGTCGTTGGTGCATCATTTACATAAAATCGGATGAACATATATATGGGAGCTATATCGAAATCTCGACCGATTTTCCCGAAACTCACCACTCATCATTCTAGGCTCAATTTAGTACGCTAAGCCAAATTTGGTGCAAATCGAAGCATATAAAGGGACTTTGGTACACTATTTACCTAAAATCGGACGAAAATATATATGGGAGCTATATCCAAATCTGAACCGATTTTCCAGAAACTTGACACACATCATCCTAGACCAAATTCATTACGCTGTGCCAAATTCCGTGCAAATCGAAAGATATATATGAACATTGGTACATCATTTACCTTAAATCGGACGAAGATATATATGGGAGCTATATCTAAATCTGAATCGATTTTTCCCAATTTAAATAGGGTTCGTCCTTGGGCCAAATAAGTGACCTATGCCAAATTTCATCCAATTCGCATCAAAAATGCGACCTGTACTTTGTTCACAAAAATAAATGGGCGGTCGGACGGACGGACGTATGGACTGACGGACGGCAGACGGACATGCGTAAATCGACTCAGAAAGTAATTCTATGCACATTCTCAAAAGGAACCATGGGTTTATCTCGATTATTTTTGCCTGTTACAAACATATGCACAAAGACATAATACCCTGTAACACAGTGTGGTGAAGGGTATAAAAAGGAGGGGTTATATGGGGACTACCCCCAAAAAGGGGTGAACATTAATAATTTTTGGTTGGGAGATTTGTTACCATATACGACTACAAAATACCAAATTTCAGCGAATTCGGTTGAAAAACGCGCTCAAGAACCTCAAAATATCGAAAATTGGGGGTACCATTATATGGGGGCTACCCGAAAAAATTGACCTATATTTATAATTTTTAGTACCGAGATTTTCTACCCAATAAGAACTCAAATTACTAAATTACAGCCAGTGCGATTGAAAAACGCGCTCAAGAACACCAAAATAGCGATAATTGGGGGGACCCTTATATGGGAGCTACCAGAAAAAAAATGACCTATTTTAATAAATTTTTGTAGAGAGATTTGCTACGCAATAAGAACTCAAATTACTAAATTACAGCCAATTCGGTGAAAAAATTCGGCCAAAACCACCCCCCGCCCCAAAAAGTGGGAATTGGGTGGTACCCTTATATGGGGGCTAGCAGAAAAAGTGGGCATTTATTTATAATTTTAGTGGGAAAATTTGGTACCCAATAACAACTCAAATTACAGCGAATTCGGTGAAAAAACAATCGATTTTATGAGGGCTACCCGAAAAAATTGACCTATATTTATAACATATTTATAGAGATGGGCAGTGGGTAAATACCCAAAGGGTAAATACCCGGTAAATTGGGTAAATACCCATTTGTGGGTATTTATTTGGGTATTTACTATATTGAATCGGTAATACAACATCTTGCACCCTATTTCCGGGTTTCTGTTATTAAATCGATTTAGAATGGATAGTTTTACGATACTTTAAAGACGTGGGTAAATACTTGGGTAAATACCCGAGTTTTTACCCAAAAATTGGGTATAAACTCATTAACTGCCGAACCACTTGACATAGGCGGCCAAAATTTTGCACACATGTTTCTAATGACAAAGCAAATATAGAAATCCAACACGGGGTCCCTGGGTCCAAGTTTTGATATAGCTCCCATATAACCGTATCTCCCGATTTAAGGTATTGTTTGTCTATTAGACACATTTTACAACCAAATTGGCTGTAATTTGGTACAGAGTGTTCTTTTTGGGTACCAAATGTCCATGCAAAATTGTATGTATGTAGGCCCACGTTTACTGGTAGCCCCCATAGCAAGGTAACCATATTTTGAGTATTTACCCAAAAATTGGGTATAAACTCATTAACTGCCGAACCACTTGACATAGGCGGCCAAAACTTTGCACACATGTTTCTAATGTCAAAGCAAATATAGAAATCCAACATGGGGACCCTGGGTCTAAGTTTTGATATAGCCCCCATATAACCGTATCTCCCGATTTTAGGACATTTTTATCTATTAGCCAATTTGATTGGCTGGAATTTGGCTTAGAGAGTTCTCTATGAGTACCAATTGTTTGCTCTGGTCAACTTTTTCTGTCCTATATAGCGGTCCTGATTTTGGGTATTTATATATATATTTATAAACTCTTTTACAGCCGAACTATTTGACGTGTGTTTTGAAGACCCCTTTTCCCATACAGGAAATAATATTGATTTTAAACCATGTGTGTCAAAAACCACATTTTGCATGAATATTTTGTGCAAAAAAAATCTCACTATGCCAAATTACAACCAATTTGATCGTAAAAGTACCTTAAATCGGTAGGTACGGTTATATGGGGGCTATATCAAAACTTGGACCCAGGGGCCCCATTTTGGATTTCAATATTTGTATTGATATAAAAACCATCTGAGCCAAATTTTGGCCGCCTATGTCAAGTGGTTCGGCAGTTAATGAGTTTATACCCAATTTTTGGGTAAATACTCAAAATAGGGGTGCCTTTGTATGGGGGCTACCAGTAAACGTGGACCTACATACATAAAATTTTGCATGGATATTTGGTACCCAAAAAGAACACTCTGTGCCAAATTACAGCCAATTTGGCCTTAAAATGTGTCTAATAATAGGCAAAAAATACCTTAAATCGGGAGATACGGTTATATGGGGGCTATATCAAAACTTGGACCCAGGGTCCCCATGTTGGATTTCTATATTTGCTTTGACATTAGAAACATGTGTGCAATGTTTTGGCCGCCTATGTCAAGTGGTTCGGCAGTTAATGAGTTTATACCCAATTTTTGGGTAAAAACTCGGGTATTTACCCAAGTATTTACCCACGTCTTTAAACTATCGTAAAACTATCCATTCTAAATCGATTTGATAACAGAAATCCGGAAATAGGGTGTAATATGTTGTATTACCAAGTCAATATAGTAAATACCCAAATAAATACCCGCAAATGGGTGTTTACCCGGTATTTACCCACCCCTTGGGTATTTACCCGGTAAATACCCGGTAAATACCCGGTAAATACCATCTCTACATATTTAGTACAGAGATTTGCTACCCAATGAGATCTCAAATTACTAAATTACAGTCAATTCGGTCGAAAATTGCGATCAAACCCCCCAAAATACCGCAAAATTGGGGGTACCCTTATATGGGGTCTATCCGGAAATATAGACCCATATTTATAATTTTTAGTGGAAAGATTTGCTACCCAATAAGAACTCAATGTACCAAATTTCAGCGAATTCAATTGAAAAACGCGCTCAAGAACCTGAAAATACCGCAAAATCGGGGTATCCTTATATGAGGGCTATCCGAAAACATGGACCCATATTTATTATTTTTAGTGGAAAGATTTGCTACCCAATAAAAACTCAATGTACCAAATTTCAGCGAATTCAATTAAAAACCCCGCTCAAGATCCTCAAAATACCGAAAATTGGGGGGATACCCTTATATGGGAGCTATGCCTAAACGTGGATCGATAAAACTCATCTTTGAACTTGACCTGAGGCAAAAATAAAATGTGGACTGAGATAAATCTGAGTTTTTAAATATGAATTCAGCTTCACCTTTGTTAAGGAAAAAAGTAGATTCAGCTAAATATTACTGTCGATAGAATTAAAGCAATATTCTTTTACATAAAACAATGTAAATTCCCTCTTGAATCCTTAATTCAACAGCGTTTTTTTCGTAGAAAATAAGAATTGAATAGTATTTCTCCCTTGGAAAAATCAATTCAACAAAGATTCTGTTTAAAAAATATGAATTCAGCAAACTTTTTCTATGGAAAACGTCAATTCAGCTAACTTTTTCTATATGGCAAAAGGACTTTGCATTAGAACGCGCAAATTCAGCAACAATTTTCATAGAAAATATTAATTCTGCAACATTTTCCCCATAAAAATGGTAATTCAGCAAACATTTTCTACAAAAAAAAAAAATCAATTCAGCACAATTTTCACGCCCGAGAAGCTAATCCAACAGAATCTTCTTATATAAAAACTATATTCAGCAAAGTTTTTCTTAAGACAAATTCAATTCAGCTAAGTTTTTCTTAAGAAAAATTCAAAAAGTTTTCTGACGAAAAAGTGAATTCAGCGAACTTTTTCAAACCAAAACGTCAATTCAGCTAACATTTTGTATAGAAATTTTCAATTCAGCTCATATTTTTTATAGAAATTCTCAATTCAACTAACTTTTTTAAGAAAAAAATAAATTGCTGCAGACAAAAGGCGACTCTATGCTAAATTTTGGCGATGTATCTCCATTCGTTTAGACTTTAGAGTGATTACAACAGACAGACGGACATAGTTATATCGCCATAGAATTTTACGCTGATCAAGAATTTATATACTTTATAGGGTCGGAAATGATTATTTCGATGAGTTACAAACGGAAAATCAAAATTGATATACCCTTTATAGAGCCCTCAAAAATATCCACGCCTTGTATAGAGCCCTGAAATAATTATATAAAAAACTAGCATATACCCGGTACTTCGTTAGCGGATGTGGGATGTGTTTAAAACCACTCTATATCGACCATTATTAAAATTTTAGAACCATTTAGTACCATAGTATGTTATCAAATATACCTCTGTATCTCAACCCTACACGCCCATTCCGGCCGCAACAGAAATCTACCTCTATACTAAATTTGGTGTAATTTTTTACCATTTGTACTCTTGTTATACTTATTTAAAAAAAAAATCACCCAAATCCAAATTGAGTATCGGTTAGTGCACATTAATATAAATTTCCATAACTTCCTACTTTAGCAATCAAAAGTACGAATTTCCAACACTTCCCACATACCCCAATCTTAATTCCAAATTTCAGGATTCTATCGGTTCACTTAAATCCAATTTGTATCACATTTAGTACCATTTAGAACCCATAAGTAAAAATTTCCACTACCACCTACATCAAGCAATCAAATTGAAATCATGAATTAGATAAAATCTTAATTATAATCCAAATAGCATCAAATTTACTACACAGTAGTACGAATTTCTAAAACTTCCTACTTAACCCAAACATACACTTCCACAGTGATCCTAAATCCAAGTTTCAGGATTCCAACTCTATTGGTTCACCCACAATTCAAATTGTAGCAAATTTAGTACATAGTTGTACCAATGTCCAAAACTTCCTACACCCCCACAGTCATCCTAAATCCAAGTTTCAGGATTCCAACTTTATCGGTTGACCCACAATTCAAATTGTACCAAAGTTAGTACACAGTAGTACCACTTTCCAAAACTTTCTACATTGTACCAAATTTAGTACACAGTAGTACGATTTTGCAAAACCTCCTTCTTAGCCCAAACCAACACCCCCACAGTGATTCTAAATCTAAGTTTCAGGATTCCAACTCCTTCGGTTCACTAACAATTCAAATTGTACCAAATTTAGTACACAGTAGTACGAATTTCCAAAACTTCCTACTTAACCCAAACCTTCACCCCAGAGTGATACTAAATCCAAGTTTCAGGATTCCAACTCTATCGGTTCACCCACAATTTAAATTGCACCAAATTTAGTACACAGTAGTACGAATTTCTAAAACATTCTACACACCCCAATCATACCCCCACACTGTTTCTAAAACAAAGTTTCAGGATTCCAACTCTATCGGTTCACCCACAATTCAAATTTTACTAAATTTAGTACATAGTTGTACTAATTTCCAAAATTTTCTACATACCCTAATTCTACACCTCCACAGTGATCCTGAATCAAAATTTCAGGATTCAAACTTTATCGCTTCACCCACAATTTAAATTGTACCAAATTTAGTACACATTAGTACAAATTTCTAAAACTTCCTACATATTTCAATCTTACACCTCAACAGTGATCCTGACTCCAAATTTCATGATTTTAGATCTATTGGTTCACCTAAAATTCAAATTGTACCAAATTTAGTACACATTAGTACAAATTTCTAAAACTTCCTACATATTTCAATCTTACACCTCAACAGTGATCCTGACTCCAATTTTCAGGATTTTAGCTCTATTGGTTCACCTAAAATTCAAATTGTACCAAATTTAGTACCATTTAGTACCCATAAGTATTATATTCTTAAACTGAATCCTGACCCTAATCCTACATCCCTACAATGATCCTAACTCCAAACTTCATTGTTCCAGCTCAATCGATTCACCCAAATCCAAATTGTACCAATTATAGTACGATTTAGTACTTTTCGTACACGAAAGTAAAAAATATACATATCCCTATACTAAACTCCGATAGTAATGTTAATTTCAATTTTCAGAATTCTAGCTCGATTTGTACCTCCAAATCAAATTTGTACCAAATATAGTACCATATAGTACTTTTCGTACACATGAGTACACGCATTCCACACTCTCCTCATATCGACCCTACTTCTCAACGTTATTTTACATTCCAAATTTCAAGTTTTTAGCTCAATCCATTCACATGCTACGAAATTGTACCAAATTTAGTACATTTTCGTACTTTTCAGATAGTTATAGTTCGAATTTCCAAAAACCCTTTAGTACATCTATCCTACAGTCAATCAACGACCACCAACCCAAATTTCAGAGTTCTAGCTCCACCGGTTCGCCAAATACAAATGGTATCACATTTAGTACTTTTTTGTACTTTTCGTTCCGTTCAAGTACGAATTTCCAAAAACCCAGCCTTATCTGTCACCTTTGGACCAAGAGTGACCCTCACCCAAAATTTCAAGATTCTAGCTTCAGCCGTTTCGTCTGGGCGTTGATGAATCATTAAATCAGTCAGTCAATCACTTTACTCTTTTATTAGTATAGATTCACGCCCTATTAACATTCTAGAAAATAATTATTTAAAAAAATCTGCGCCTTATATATGGCTTTCAAAAATTATTTAAAAAATTTACGCTTCATAATTTTGAATCTACATGGCAATTTACATAAAATATGTTTTTTTTAATATTGCAATTTTAGACAATTATTTATTGTTTAAAATTCATTGAAGCTTTAAAATTAATTACAAATAATTCAAAAAATTTATATAAATTTTTGCGCACATGTTTGTTTGCATTTAATTTCCTCTGACGACCAGCCTTTGAGCCATCCGAACGACCACAAATTGTTAAAGACCTACTCCCAACTAACAACACAGGAGTAGTGGAAAATTCCAAACTGTTGATAAATTATTATGGTATTAAATATCCAAATTTAAATAATTTAATTTGATAAACTGGTTGCTGTGAAGGCAGCTGGGCACATTATGCAGATTACCGGTTAGAGATGGCTTAGTCGGAGATAGCCTTCAACTGAGTCCACAATTGAAGGATATTAGTAGAATAATGTGTGGTTTACATCAGAGGCGAGGAGGGGAATACATATTATTAATAATCTGATTTAATCTGCCTTATTGTATAAGAGAAAGAACAACAACAACAACTCAATTAATTCCATCCACATAGAACAACAACATCAACAAAAACCACACCCAATTCCCGAACATTTATCAATTAATATTTAATTTGATTGCCATTTTCTTCCATCTTCTCATTTTCCACATTTTTTTCTTTCTCTTCTCTTTTGCAGAGGGTATTCTCTCGTACAGCATTCCCAAGGGTATACCTCGTGGCATTGAAATCGATTTATCCGATAAATCATACGATGGCCACGAAGAAGATGAACGTTATGTCGATGGCCTGGGTCAATTGGTTGATGGTCAAAAGGGCAAAGATAATTTTCGTTTGGATCAAGGATTTGGCAAAGGTGAGTACACACGATATTTAATTAAAAAATAAATTTAAATAAAAAATAAATTAAAAACCAGTAAGGAAAGTAGTAAAGTCGGACGGGGCCGACTATATGATACCCTTCACCACTATGGGTATATTAAACAGGACTATTAACATGAAATATATATGGGAGCTATATAGACCGATTTTCTCGAAACTTGGCAGACATCACTCTAGGCTCAGTTCAGTACGTTATGCCAAATTTCGTGCAAATCGAAGGATATATAGGGACTTTGGTGCACCATTTATATGAAATCGGACGAAACTATATACGATTTTCACGAAACTTAGCAAATTTCCAAATTTCGTGCAAATCGAAAGATATATAAGTACTTTGTGGCACCATTTACATGAAATCGGACGAAACTATATATGGAAGCTATATCTAAATCTAGACCGATTTTCTCGAAACTTGGCAGACATCACTCTAGGCTTAATTCAGTACGATATACCAAATTTCGTGCAAATCGAAAGATATATAGGGACTTTGGGGCACCATTTACATGAAATCGGACGAAACTATATATGGGAGCTATATCTAAATCTGAACCGATTTTCTCAAAACTTGGCAGACATCACTCTAGGCTTAATTCAGTACGATATGCCAAATTTCGTGCCAATCGAAAGACATATAGGGACTTTGGGGAACCATTTACATGAAATCGTACGAAACTATATATGGGAGGTATATCTAAATCTGAACCGATTTTTTTAAAACTTGGCAGACATCACTCTAGACTTAATTCATTACGTTATGCCAAATTTTGTGCAAATCGAAAGATATATAAGGACTTTGGTTCACCATTTACATGAAATCGGACGAAACTATATATGGGAGCTATATCTAAATCTGAACCGATTTTCACGAAACTTGGCAGACATCATTCTAGACCTAAATGATTAGGCTGTACCAAATTTCGTGCTAATCGAAATATATATAGGGACTTCGGGGCATCATTTACATGAAATCGGACGAAACTATGTATGGGAGCTATATCCAAATCTGGACCGATTTTCACGAAACTTGGCAGACATCATTCTAGACCTAAATGATTACGCTGTACCAAATTTCGTGCAAATCGAAAGATATATAGGGACCGTTTACATTAAATCGGTTAAATATATATATGGGAGCTATATCTAAATCTGAACCGATTTTTCCCAATTTCAATAGGGTTCGTCCTTGGGCTGAATAAGTGACCTGTGCCAAATTGCATCCAATTCGGATCATAAATGCGACCTGTACTTTGTTTACAATTTAACATGCACAGACAGACAGACGGACGGACATGCATAGATCGACTTAAAAAGTGATTCTATGCATATTCTCAAAAGGAACCATGTGTCTATCTCGTTTCCTTTTGCCTGTTACAAACATATGCACAAAGACCTAATACCTTGTACCACGGTGTGGTGAAGGGTATACAAATGCGGTTATATGGGAACTACCCCAAAAAGGGAACGAATGTTAATAATTTTTGGTAGAGATATTTGTTACCATGTGGGACTACAAAATACCAAATTGCAGCAAATTCGGTTGAAAAACGCGCTCAAGAACCCCAAAATGCCGAAATGGACCTATATACATAATTTTTTGTAGAGATATTTGGTACCTATTAGAAACTCTAAATACTAAATTAAAGCCATTTCGGTGGAAAAATACGATCAAAACCCCCAAAATACTTAAAATTAGGAGGTACCTTTATATGGGGGCTACCAGAACAAGTGGACCTATATTTATAATTTTTTGTAGGGACATTTCGTACCCAATAAGAACCCAATGTACCAAATTTCAGCGAATTCGGTTGAAAAACGCTCTCAAGAACCGAAAAGTGGGGGGTGCCCTTATATGGGAGCTATGCCAAAACGTGGACAGATATATTTCCAATCTTCGACCTTGACCTGCCTTCAGACAAAGACAACTCAAATTTCAGCACCCTATCTTAATTCCTTCAGAAGATAGCGTGATTACAACAGACGGACAGACGGACGGACGGACATGGCTAGATCGTCTTAGAATTTTACCCTGATCAAGAATATATCAGGGTCGGAAATGAATATTTCGATAAGTTACAAACGGAATGACAAAATTAATATACCCTCCATACTATGGTGGAGGTTGTCGCTTTGGCGGTTGTACTCAAGAAGTACAAAGCCGATATTATTGCCTTACAGGAAATACGATGGAAAGGGACTGGTGCAAGTAAATTAGATGATGTATTATAGCTGCCATGAAACGAGACATGAATTTGACTGTGGATTTATGATTAACAGGAGAATAAAAGACCACGTCTCCAGATTCACTCCAGTAGATGAGCGAATTGCTATAATCCGTATAAAAGCGAAATTCTTCTACATCAGTCTCTTTTGCGACCGAAGATAAAGATGAACAGACCAAAGACATGTTTTACGAGCGCCTAGAAAGTCCACCAATTTATGGTTAACAGGAGAATAAAATACCTCGTCTCCAGATTCACTCCAGTAGATGAGCGAATTGCTATAGTCCGCATAGTAACGAAGTTCTTCTACATCAGTCTTATTAGCGCCCATGCTCCGACCGAAGATAAAGGTGAACAGACCAAAGACATATTTTATGAGCGGCTAGAAGCAGCATATGACAGCTGCCCTGGCCATGACATTAAAATTCTGGTAGATTTTAATGCAAAAATCGGAAGGGAAAATATCTTTGGCACCACCGCCGGAAAATTCAGCCTTCATGAAGAAACATCATACAAAGGCATGAGGTTGATTGACTACGCGCCAGCAAAAAAAACAAAAAATGGTAGTTAACAGCACCAGATTCAAGCATCTCAATATACACTTGGATTCCTCCCGATCGAACAACGAGAAATCAAATGGATCATGTTGTGATAAACGGAAGGCATTTATCCAATGTTTCAGACGTCTGAACGATCCGGCGAGCGAATATCGATTCGGACCATTACCTTGTGGCGGCCGAGGCCTACTTCGCTCAACATACCCAACTGCTTGACGAAAGCACCCCTTGTCCTGATAATAATATAAAAGCACAATGACAGAGAATTGCCCACTCCCTACAAACTGCAGCAAAAGCGGCACTTGGGTACCAACGACCACCATCAAGACATCCGTGGTACGATCAATAGTGTCGTAATGTTGCTGATATGAAAAACTCAGCGTATAGGGCAACCCTGCGGACAGTAGCAACACGTAATGCGATGGAGAACTATCGAGAGAAAAGGCGAGAGGAAAATCGTATTTTCAGAAAAAAGAAGAAAGAGCAATAAAAACGTGAGCGTGAGCAAATCGAGATGTACAGGAGTCAGAATGAAGTCCGAAAATTCTACCAACGCGTTGGTAAAAGGCTTGGAATGAAGTCCGATAATTCTACCAACGGGTATAACACCAAACCGAAGGGCTTTGGTGCAGGCACATCCTCCTGTAGAGATAAAGAAGGAAACCTGGTGACAGATACAGACAGCGTGCTGAGGATCTGAAAGGAGTATTTTGAACAAATTCTGGTATCAAATAGTAGCAGTGAAGTGGATACCCCAGAACCAATAATAGATGACCGTATAGTGTGTATAGCACCTAGCCAAGATGAGGTCAATGAGGTCAAAGCAATTAATCGGCTCAAGAACCATAAAGCAGCAGGTGCCAATGGGTTACAAGCCGAACTATTCAAGACTGGTGGTCAGATGCTGATAAGGAGCATGCACCAGCTGATTAGTACAATTTGGCTAGAGGAATGAATGCCCAATGATTGGAACCTCAGCATCCTTTGACCCGTGCACAAACAAAGAGACAATACGATATGTGCCAACTATAGAGGCATAAGTCTCCATCCCATCACATATAAAAATGCATGCCCAATGATTGGAACCTCAGCATCAGCAACGTACACAGGATTTCATTTCGGGTGACCCGGTAGTACAAAATGAAAAAATTCGCTGTTGCAAACACAAATTTACTGTGAGAAAAATTCATTTCCGCCCCCCCCCCCTGTGTCGACCCTGCTCAGCATCTATGTCCCGTGCACAAAAAAGGAGACAAGACGATATGTACCAACTATAGAGGAATAAGTCTCCTTCCCATCGCATATAAAGTGCTATCCAGCGTACTGTGTGAACGATTGAAGCCAATGGTCAATGACATCATTGGACCATACCAATGCGGCTTCAGACCTGGCAAATCCACCATTGACCAGATTTTCACTCTGTGCCAAATCCTCGAAAAGACCCACGAAGAACACTTCGACACATTCCACCTATTCGTCGACTATAAAGCCGCATTCAACAGCCCTATCCGTTCAGGGGTGTATAAAGCCATGTCTGCGTTTGGCAAATTAATTCGGCTATGCAGCATAACTTTAACAGGCACAAAATCAGCAGTTATAGTCGGAAAGGAACTCTCGGAGCCCTTTAATACCGAACGAGGTTTCAGACAAAGTGATAGTTTGTAGTGTGACCTTTTTAACATCCTGCTGGAAAAGGTCATACGAGAGGCAAAAGTGGAACTGAAATTGCACTCTGTGGCACAAGATCAGCAGTTACAGTCGGAAAGGACCTATCGGAGCCCTTTAATACCGAACGAGGATTCAGACAAGGTAATAGTTTGTCGTGTGATCTTTTGAACATCCTGCTGGAAAAGGTCATACGAGAGGCAAAAGTGAAGAGAAATTGCACTCTGTACACCAAACAACACATGTTACTCGCCTACGCCGATGACATCGACATAATGGGTCGAACATTGAGAGCCGCAACAGCATCCTTTGAACAAATTGAAAAGGAGTCTGCAAAAGTGGGTCTGACAGTAAACGGCGAGAAGACCAAGCTGATGGTATCAACGTGTAAGACGTCCAGTAGACTCGGACCAACTGTGGAACTTGAGAATTACAGCTTCGAGGTATTTAAAGGTTTTATATACCTTGGTACCGCCATAAATAAAACGAATAACATCACTTTCGAAATTCGGAGAAGGATTGTGATGGCCAACAGATGCTACTATGGTCTAAGTAAGCAGTTTAGAAACAAGGTCACCTCCCGCCAGACCAAACCCACACTTTACAAGACGCTGATACTACCCGTGCTGTTATATGGATCTGAAGCATGGGTATTTACGCAAGCAGATGAGGCAGCTCTGTTTGAGAGAGGCAGGAGTGTTTGAGAGAAAAATTCTCCGAAATATCTACGGGCCGATCTGCGTTGACGGTGAATATCGCCGTCGAATGAACCATGAGTGGCACCAGCTATTGTCGGACATCGACATTGTTAGACGTATTGAGCTGCAGTGACTACGATGTGATTCACTGCTTACAACTCAAAAGCAAGGCCACCTCCCGCCAGACCAAACTCACACTCTACAAGACGCTGATACTACCCGTGCTGTTATATGGATCTGAAGCATGGGTACTTACGCCAGCAGATGAGGTAGCTCTTGGGGTGTTTGAGAGAAAAATTCTTCGAAAGATCAATGTGCCGATCTGCTTTGACGGTAAATATCGCCGTCGAATGAACCATGGGTTGTACCAGCTATTCTCGGACATCGACATTGTTAGACGTATTGAGTTGAAGCGACTACGTTGGCTAGGTCATGTTGTGAGAATGTATGAAGAGGCCCCAGCCCAGAAGGCATATAATAGCGAACCAGCTGATGGTTCACGCAGAAGGGGAAGGCCAAGAATACGTAGGAAAAGTCAATTCGAAGACAACATCGCCGAAAATGGTCTTTCATATTGGACAAACTGCACAAAAGACCGACGCGCCTGAAAATCTTTTCTAAGTTCGGCTTATGGAACGAAAGTTCTGTCACAAGCCAGCTAAGTATATGTCAGCGTATCTCTATTAAGGGGATTGTAAATATTTTAGATTTTTTTTTATAACTACCCTCCCTATATCAGTATTGTGGGTGTTTGGCCATTAAGATATCCACTAATGTTGTCGTTCAAGACAACTTTATAAATATTTTAGTCGATTTGTGTTGCTCTTTTGTTTTTCAATATCCTTTATAATTATCCTGTCGTGCTATGTTTCTATCAACAACTTTGTTTTGTGCCTTCGCCCATTTAATATCCTGGCAGTTAAATTATCATCGTTGATGACTAATTTTCTATTTGATGTTCAACTATGAGAGTGGATGGATATGAGGGTTGAATTTCCATTTCATTGACCGACCTATTCCCAGCAGACCTAATTTTAGTCTTAAACAAACTTTCAGTTTCATTTTTAATGATTTGTTTATTATTTGCTGGGCGGTTGCATATACGTGAGTGTGTGTAATTGCATGTATATAGTACAAGTGTTTATATGTGTGTGGTTATTTGTCTTTAAAGGGAGGGGTAGGGTGGGAATTGGGAGAGAGAATTTAACAACATTTAATTTTTTTTTATAAATTTTTAAAATTTATAAAAAAAATATAAAATGTTATAAATAATTTTTTCGAGGCTCTATACGAGGAGTGGATTTTTTAAAGATTTTTTCGAGGCCCTATACAAGGCGTGAATGTTTATGTATGCGTGTTGTGAGTTGCTGAGAGAGTTGCTGGTGTCTATACGACTCCTAATCTCCAGGTCGATCAGTCTTCCGAAAGTCTTGAGGAGAAAGGATAATAAGCTAATGGGTCTATAGTTCTTTGGTGGAGTGTTGCTTGGTTTCCCGCTATGGGAATGTAAGTAACCTTTACCTCGTTCCATAGATCCGGAACATAGGAGAGAGTCAAACCCACCGTATAGATTCTCTCAAGAATCAGATATATACTTGGCGAGGCAAGTTAAAGCATCGCCGGTAACATTCCATCTGGTCCTGGCGATTTATACGGTTTGAATGTATTGACTGCCCATTGTATCTTATTTCTTTTAATCACCTTGCCAATGAGATCCAAATCCGGAGTCACAAGAGGCTGAGTGTCATCACGTTCACCGTCGATGGTACCCATGTTTTTACAACCTGCCAAATGAGTCTCAGCTAGGAGATTAAGAGTCTCAGAACCAGAGTCCGTCCACGTCGAATACTGCTACTTGACACTTCCGATGGACTTCGGATCCTTGGATAGTAGTCTTCGAATCCTAGCAGCGTCGTTGACGCCTTCTATTGACTCACAGAAATTTACCCAAGACTTTTTCCTTGCGCGTTTTATCTCACTCTTGTATTTGTTGAAACTAGCTTTGTAGGATTCCAATCAATATCGAGTTTTGTCGTCTGGTCGCTTTTCTGAGCTCACGACGTTCCTTGTTCCACCACACTGACTGAAATTTTTCCCAGGTTATGTACGCGGGCAGGATTCCTTACGGCATCTGAGAAGAACGTCCGTTAGATTATCCACGCTTCCATTAAGTTCCACAGCTGTTCCTAAGTTTGTATTAAGAGTCAGCTGGGAGTTCGTTAGCTCCGTGAATTTCTCCCAGTTTGTTCTCCTTGGATTCCGATAAGGCTGTTGTTTACCCCCGTCAAAAGAGACCTCGAAGAAAACCTTTGAATGATTCCTTATGGCATCTAAGAAGAACGTCCATTAGATTGTCCACGGCCCCATTAAGTGTCTCAGCTGTTCCAAAGTTTGTATTAAGAGTCAGATGGGAGTTCGTTAGCTCCGTGAATTTCTCCCAATTTGTTCTCCTTGGATTCCGATAATGCTGTTGTTTACCTCCGTCAAATAAGACCTCGAAGAAAATCTTTAAATGATCCGAAAACGGACATTCATCAGATACCCTCCAATTGCTGATGTCGGAGTCATCTAGCTTTTAGAGTGTTAAGTCAATGACCTCCTCTCTATCCCTAATTTTAAAGGTCGGATCGCTACCCCTATTACATATACATACGTAAATTATAGGATAGAATTAAATCGAAAATGAACTCACCTCGCTTATTGGATTTAAACTCTTCTTACCTACTATACATGTCCTCACCTTGTCCACATGGACGCGGCGAATATGTCGAAGTTGGCATTTCTTAATCCAGAAACCATATTTTTATAAATATATGGCTGCGATTTTTATAAATATATGGCTGTGAGGGACAGAAGTAGTTCGGCGGCTGCGGCCTTGCAATGATGCAGATTGATCTGCAGGATGCGCAGCCTATGCCGCTTTCTTACTCCTATTGAGTTTCGGTGGATGTGTTCAGTCGAAACCGAACTCATCCTGAACCGAAATTTAATTTTCCCTCACGCTCTCTGAGATACGCTTCCCCGGTGGGTCAACTGCAATTCTTGCAACCATCCCTCCATCATCGTGGATCAACCGCAACTCTTGCAACCATCCCTCCATCATCGTTACAAGGTACTAGACTGACAACAGTTCAGCTCGATGTAGTGAGGCTGGGATTTTGCAGCGCCAACATTTTCAGCAGGATCTCCTTGTCCACTGAAGGTGGGGGAACCCAGGCTAAGAGAATCCGTCTGGTTGGGATATCGGATAGGGAGACCGCAGCAAGTTTGGCTCCTTCCCAGAGTACACCAAAGCCGCCAACGGGTTCCACGAACATATATAACCGTAGAGTTAAACAGGGCGTTCCCCAGGGTGGTGTGATTTCACCACGCCCTCCGGACGGCATAGAAATAATTACATATGCAGATGATTGTAACGCCTATATCATCGATTTAGCGGCATTCTTCAAAGCGAGGAATATGAAAATATCCGCCTCGAAGTCGTCAGCCACACTATTCACCGCATGGACTGCATAGATGAGAATGCCGTTTAATGTGCAGGTCGAGGGGCATACTATTCCGACCACCAACTATCCCAAAATACTCGGGGTCACATTCGACAGCATGTTCAAATCGACCACGCAAACCACAGCTCTCTGCGATAAGTTGAAAAGTAGGAACAAGGTTATGGGTTCCAGTGTGGTCTGCGAATTCCAGTGATACGCATTGGAGAAGTATTCAGACGTGTCAGAATGCCGCCCGGAGGACAGCGACAGGGTGCCTCCTCATGACACCAGTGGACCATCTTCATGAGGAGACGAAGATCCTTCCCGTACGTCAGCATAGCAATATGCTTTCGTTGCAGTACCTGCTCGGGTGTTTCAGGGACGATCATCCCAACCATCATATGGTGGATATGACACCCCCACCCAGGCGTGTCAGGCGTGGTATTCCAGGCTGGTTGGGATTTCGGATAGAGAGACCGGAGCAAGGTTGGCTCCTTCCCAGAGCGCGCCAAAGCCGCCAACGGTTTTGCCAAGTAAATCCTTGGATTTCTTGTTTAGACAGTTGATGACTTTGGCACCCTTCTGCATGCATCCCCTTGGTCCGACCGCCGGGCTACTTCAAAGAGCAACCAATGACTATCACTGATCCTGCCATGAGGATCAGATTTGTCAATGATTGTCACTTGAAGGTCTTCATCAGTGGCTACCTTGGTCGGCCTGTCATATGACTTACGCCGTCTTTGGTTACTTTGGAGTTCGCCTTTCCAGAGGAGGTTGATGACTTCTCTGTACTAAGCTGTTTCTCCGCTGTTTGTTGTCCAGCGACAGCCGCATATGAAGTAGAATGGTCTGCCAGACGAGATGTCATCGTCTTCTTGGGTAAGGGTTGCGGGCCTTCTGAAGAGCGGATGCGCTTTACAGATTTGCTCTGTGGGGTAATATTTGCTCCCCCAGCAGACGATGGTTCCTTGCCTGACTTTCCATCATTCCTATTTCGGACACTAGTGGATCCACCCAAAACTTTTGCTTCACCTTTGTCGCTGGGCGTGTAAAATCGGGCTTTGAGACAGAGCCCTCCACACGTTGTTCACCCTTATTGGTTACATTTTGCTTCGGGATTTTCTCAATAGCCTTTTCCTGTGCCTTCTCACTAGGGTTCAGCTACGAGTTGGGCTTCAGGTAAGAAGCCGGCTAAGCATCTTTGTCAGAGGCAGTGGGCTACGCCAATTCTACCACTTTTGTGCGAGCAGTAGGATTCGGGAGGGAGATCCTGTCCATCTCGAGTTCACGATGGAGAGCGTGCGGATAGATTCTTTCCAACTTCCTTCGCATCAGCTACTTCTCGGGCCTACCCAACCTTCGAGCCGCTGTCCGTTGCTGGGGTTTCGACAAATTCCCCATCGTCGGACATCCCTCCGTCGCAGATTGCTTCTGAATTTTGAGGCTCTATACAAGACGTGGATTTTTTAAAGAATTTTTTCGAGGCCATCCATCATTCCTATTTCGGCCACTAGTGGATCCACCCAAAACTGTTGTTTCACCTTTGTCACTGGGCGTAGAATCGGGCTTTGAGACAGAGCCCTCCATACGTTGTTCACCCTTATTGGTGAAATTTTGCTTCGGGATGTTCTCCATAGCATTTTTCCTGTGCCTTCTCACTAGGGTTCGGCTTCGATCTGGGCTTCAGGTCAGAAGTCGGCTTAGCACCTTTGTCGGAGACAGTGGGCTTCGTCGATTCTACCACTTTTGTGCGAGTAGTAGAATTCGGGAGGGAGATCCTGTCCATCTCGAGTTCACGGTGGAGAGCGTGCGGATAGATTCCTTTGAACTTCCTTCGCATCAGCTACTTCCCGGGCCTTCCCAACCTTTGAGCCGCTGTCCGTTGCTGGGGTCTCGACAAATTCCCCATCGTTGGGCATCGCCTCCTTCGCAGATTGCTTCTGAATTTTGAGGATCTATACAAAGTGTGGATTTCTTAAAGAATTTTTTCGAGGCTCTATACAAGGTGTGGATTTTTTAAAATATTTTTTTTTTTTTTTTTTGCAACCATACCATCCTCGTTTTTTTCCTTGTGTATATTTATTTCCCATTACGACGATTTGACATATTTTGTGTTTGTTTGCTATTTAAACAAAATTTTAAATGTCAACAAAGTGAAGGCAAATATAAATGTCGCATTATAATATTATTTTGTTTCTTTTATTGTCCTCTAATAAACAGTTGTTATTGCCTCTGTCGTTCTTATAATCTATTCTCAGTATCCTTTTTTGGAAAGGATACGGAAAATATTGTTGACTTCATCATAAATATAAACCATTTGTAATGGTAATGATGACAATTTATGTTTGCATGTTGAAAACTATTTACTTTTCGGTTTCAAGGTCCAAACACACAATATATACAAATATACACCATAATAAAATGGAGATATTAATGAAGATCCAGTAAGCGGAGCAGTACAGTCGGACGGGGCCGACCATACGATACCCTACACAACTACCACGGAACTCAAATTTTCTGCGGATGTTTATTCCGAGTCTGGGCAATATTTCGTGATATTTGCACCCTCTTGCCCGATTAGAGGTAAACAGCACCTCTTCCTCACACTGACATATTTTCCGAATATTACGAGTATTCAGTACAGCTATTGTAAAGATTCCCTTCGCCGTGGGTTGTGTTGTGATGTTCGGCTTTTATTTTTGGTCTATAGATCGACTCGAAAATAACACAAAAAATTAAGTTTTCGGTCCAATTCATCCCAAAATTATTATCTGATCATCACCGAAAATTGAACATTTCAAATCGATCAGCGCTATAGTTCCGCTCTCTAGAGTGATAATGGGTTACTAAATAATATACGAATACGGAGATACCTGTAAATATTTAGGTGTAACTCCCACATCCGAGAACATACAACAATATAATTGGTATTAGTTTAAAAGTCAACCACTCCTCTTGGATATAATATCAACTTCTCGGGTCTATGTCCTTCAGAGGTAAATATCTACGCCATAGAATACAAATTTTGTCATTTTTCACACAAAAGTCAGGGTCCATTTGACCTGCTAAATATTGATCGATCTTTATCAAAACAGGAATGCTTATTCTTTGGCCCGATCATCTTCTCCATACAAAATTTCACGATTTTCAGATCATAACGGCGGCCTCTGGAGCGACCAGATAAACCGACAAAAATTTAGTATTTGGTCCATTTCATCCCCTAAATATTAACCGATCTTTCCCAAAAACAATAGGGATCTTCATTGGCCAGAACCCATCCTACATGCAAAATTTCGTGAAGATTGGTCCATAACTGTGGCCTGTATCGTGTTTACAAATTATAATGGACAGACGGACGGACACACATGTCTAGATCGACTCAGCTAGTCGAGATATGACGATCGGTATACTTAAGGGTGGGTCTAGGACCAATATTTAGCGGCGTTACAAACTTTTGGGGCTGCACAAAGCTATAATACCCTGACAACATAGTTGTGTAGGGTATAATAAGAAATAAAAACAGTAAGGAAAGTAGTAAAGTCGGACGGGGCCGACTATATGATATCCTTCACCACTTTGTGTATATTCAACAGATGAATCCTAACAGACGTCGCATTTTTAAAGGACCAGTAAAATGAAATTTGATTCATAAACATGTCATTCTGCAACCGATACTAAATTCTTCATTTGGCCAGATATAGAACCTATATATAAATCTAAATCGATTTTAACGAAACTGAACAGACATTATTCTAGACTTAATTCAGTGCCCCATGCAAAATTTCGTGCAAATCGCAAGGTATATAGGGTCTTTGGTATACCATTTACATTAAATCGGACGAAAATATATAGAGGAGCTATATATAAACCTGAACCCATTTTCACGAAACTTAACATACATAATTCTAGACTTCATTTGGTACACCATGTACCTTAAATCGGACGAAAATATATATGGGAGCTATATCTAAATCTGTACCGATTTTCAAGAAATTTTACACACATCATTCTAGGCTCAATTCAGAACGCTATGCTAAATTTCGTGCAAATCGGAAGATATGTAGGGACTTTAGTACACCATTTACATTAAATCGGACGAACATATATATGGGAACTATATCTAAATTTGAACCGATTTTCAAGAAATTTTACACACATCGTTCTAGCCTCAATTCAGAACGCTTTGCCAAAGTTCATGAAAATCTAAAGATATATAGGGACTTTGGTGCACCATTTACATTAAATCGGATGAAAATATATATGGGAACTATATCTAAATCTGGACCGATTTTCAGGAAACTTAACACACATCATTCTAGACCTAAGTCAGTACGCTGTGCCAAATTTCATGCAAATCGAAAGATATATTGGGACTTTGGTACACCATTTACATTAAATCGGACGAAAATATATATGGGAGCTATATCCAAATCTGAACCGATTTTTCCCAATTTCAATAGGGTTCGTCCTTGGGCCAAATAAGTGACCTGTGCCAAATTTCATCCAATTCGGATTATAAATGAGATATGTACTTTGTTTACAATTTAACATGGACAGACATACGGACGGACGGACATGCATAAAGTGACTTAGAAAGTGATTCTATGCGGACGGAAAAGGAACCATGTGTCTATCTCGATTCCTTTTGTCTGTTACAAACATATGCACAAAGACATAACACCCTGTACCACAGTGTGGTGAAGGGTATAAATATCGTCATGTCAGAAGTTATAGAATTGGATGAAACCTTATTTCAAGGATCTCCAAGAGACGTAGAGTTTTTAAGAATATTTTTTGAAGGATGTCCACAAGGCCTTTTTTTAAAAAATATTTTTCTTCAAGCATCTCCCCAAGACGTGAATTTTTATACCCTACACAACTTAGTTGTCAGGGTATTATAGCTTTGTGCAGCCCTAAGAGTTTGTAACGCCGCGAAATATTTGTCCTAGGCCCACCTTTAAATATACCGATCGTCATATCTCGACAAGTTGAGTCGATCTAGACATGTATGTCCGTCCATCCGTCTGTCCATTATAATTTGTAAACACGATACAGGCCACAGTTATGGACCAATCTTCACGAAATTTTGCATGTAGGATGGTTTCTGGCCTATGAAGACCCCTATTGTTTTTGGAAAAGATCGATTAATATTTAGGGGATGAAATGGACCAAAAACTTTATTTTTGTCGGTTTTTCTGGTCGCTCCAGAGGCCGCAATTATGGCCCGAACATCGTGAAATTTTGCATGTAGAAGGAGATCGGGCCAAAGAATAAGCATGCATGTTTTGATAAAGATCGGTCAATATTTAACGGGTCAAATGGACCCTGACTTTTGTGTGAGAAATTACAATTTTTTTATTCTGGGGCATACATACTTGCTCCTGAAGGACATATACACGAGAAGTTGATAGTATATCCAAGATGAGTTGTTGACCTTCAAATTGATACCAACTATATGGCTGTATGTACTCCGATGCGGGAGTTATACGTAATTAATTAAAGGTGGCTATGTGCATATTATTACTATTTCTCCATTAGAGGATGGAAATCTCGCGCTGATCGCTTTGAAATTGTACATGAAGTTCCGATTATGGTCAAGGACGACGCTTATAAATTTCGGTGAAGTTGAGATTTCATTCAGGACGTACAATGAACCGAAAACTTTAATTTTGCCAGATTTTCTAGTCGCTCTAGAGGCAATTATTATATACAGAACATCACATATTTTACAAGGTGAAGGGGATCTGACCAAACACTTAGAGCGGTTGTTTAGATGATGATCGGTCAGGTTTCCGAGTGTCAAATCAACCAAAACCTAAAGTGACCAATTTTTTATTGTATGGCGTAAAAATTCAAATTCATTTCAAGAAAAAACATTTTGGAAAATATGCAAGACTTAGAAAGAGGAGTTGTTGATCTATAATCGGTAAAAAGGGTGCAAGTATCACGAAATATTGCCCAGGCTTTTCGTAGTAGTTGTGTAGGGTATCATATGGTCGGCCCCGTCCGACTATACTGCTCCGCTCACTGGTTTTTTGTGTTTTTTTATGAGTCGATTTATAGGCCACTATTGAAAGCCGGACATCACAACACAACCCACGGTGAAGGGGATCTGGGCAAGTAGAAGAGCTGTACTGAATATTAGTAATATTTGTAGACGTCTAGTCGATCAAGGGGGAACAAATATTGCCCAAGCTCAGAATATCGAACCAAAGAAAATTAGATTTTCGTGGAAGTTGTGTAGAGTATCATATGGTCGGCCCCGTCCGACTATACTTCTCCGCTTACTGGTTTAAGAATAACTTTTGAAGGATGTCCACAAGGCCTTTATTAAAAAAAATATTTTTTCAAGCATCCCCCCAAGACGTGGATTTTTAAAGAATATTTTTTCAAGGATCTCCACAAGGAGTGGATTTTGAAAAATATTTTTTCAAGGATCTCCTATAGGCGTCAATGTGTAAAAGGTGTTTTGTATTAGTGTATGTGCATATTTTAAATTCTGACTCTAACATTCCGCTGCAGCTAATTTATTATTCAAAAGCATAAATATGTCGATTTCCCACAATAGTTTATTATTTATGGGCAGGCGTTGAGCTAGAAAAAAAACACAACAACAACAATCACCACATTCTTCTTCTTCTATTGCTGCCTTTAAATTGTAAATTATTTCACATCAACAATGCAAATTGCCAATAATTCAGATAAACAAAGGGACACTCACACACACACATACAGGCACATGAAAAACAATTACAACAATTACCGGTATTTGTTGAAAGTTGCTGGTGTTGTTGTTCTTGAAATTGTTGTCGATTGAAAAATTCATCCTGCAGTTGTTGTTATTTTGTTTGGCTGCCTAGAAATAAACCATTATCCTTTAAATAAACATTTGCATTGGGCTGGCAGAGTGACTGACTAGCTGGTAGGTGGACTGTATGTGTGAACGTATATCTGTGTGTGTGAGTGTGTCATAATTTGTATTTATTGGCCAAAGTACTGGCCAACAAAACGGCCATTAACAGAAAGGCAATAATCATCTTTTGTACATTGACTAAATAAATATTGACTTTAATTGTTGTTGTTTTGTCGTTGTTGGGATTTTCTCTAGCCTTTGAAGTCCTATAAGGCTGGTGGATTTAAATGAAGATGTGTAAATATAAAATAGAGTCTTCAGAAAAAAAACTTGACATTATTAAAATTAGATAACAAAATATAAACAAAGTTTAGAAATAAAAATAATGGATAATAAATAAATAAAAAAAAACAAAAACTTGTGGTCAACAAGGATGCGATGCGATTTTTAACGAATATTTCAAGGCCTACCCAAGGCGTGGATTTATTAAAGAATATTTTTTCAAGGCCTACCCAAGGCGTGGATTTATTAAAGAATATTTTTTCAAGGCCTACCCAAGGCGTGGATTTATTAAAGAATATTTTTTCAAGGCCTACCCAAGGCGTGGATTTATTAAAGAATATTTTTTCAAGGCCTACAAGGCGTGGATTTATTAAAGAATATTTTTTAAAGAATATTTTTTCAAGGCCTACCCAAGGCGTGGATTTATTAAAGAATATTTTTTCAAGGCCTACCCAAGGCGTGGATTTATTAAAGAATATTTTTTCAAGGCCTACCCAAGGCGTGGATTTATTAAAGAATATTTTTTCAAGGCCTACCCAAGGCGTGGATTTATTAAAGAATATTTTTTCAAGGCCTACCCAAGGCGTGGATTTATTAAAGAATATTTTTTCAAGGCCTACCCAAGGCGTGGATTTATTAAAGAATATTTTTTCAAGGCCTACCCAAGGCGTGGATTTATTAAAGAATATTTTTTCAAGGCCTACCCAAGGCGTGGATTTATTAAAGAATATTTTTTCAAGGCCTACCCAAGGCGTGGATTTATTAAAGAATATTTTTTCAAGGCCTACCCAAGGCGTGGATTTATTAAAGAATATTTTTTCAAGGCCTACCCAGGCGTGGATTTATTAAAGAATATTTTTTCAAGGCCTACCCAAGGCGTGGATTTATTTTTTTAAAGAATATTTTTTCAAGGCCTACCCAAGGCGTGGATTTATTAAAGAATATTTTTTCAAGGCCTACCCAAGGCGTGGATTTATTAAAGAATATTTTTTCAAGGCCTACCCCAGGCGTGAATTTATTAAAGAATATTTTTTCAAGGCCTATCCCAGGCGTGGATTTATTAAAGAATATTTTTTCAAGGCCTACCCAAGGCGTGGATTTATTAAATAATATTTTTAAAGGGCCAACTGAGGCTTGGATTTATTAAAGAATATTTTTCAAGGGCCAACTGAGGCGTGGATTTATTAAAGAATATTTTTCAAGGGCCTTCCCAAGGCGTGGATTTATTAAAGAATATTTTTTCAAGGATCCCAAGGCGTGGATTTATTAAAGAATATTTTTTCAAGGCCTACCCAAGGCGTGGATTTATTAAAGAATTTTTTTTCAAGGCCTACCCAAGGCGTGGATTTATTAAAGAATATTTTTTCAAGGCCTACCCAAGGCGTGGATTTATTAAAGAATTTTTTCTAGGCCTACCCAAGGCGTGGATTTATTAAAGAATTTTTTTTCAAGGGCCAACTGAGGCGTGGATTTATTAAAGAATTTTTTTTCAAGGGCCAACTGAGGCGTGGATTTATTAAATAATATTTTTCAAGGGCCAACTGAGGCGTGGATTTATTAAAGAATTTTTTTTCAAGGCCTACCCAAGGCGTGGATTTATTAAAGAATATTTTTTCAAGGCCTACCCAAGGCGTGGATTTATTAAAGAATATTTTTTCAAGGCCTACCCAAGGCGTGGATTTATTAAAGAATTTTTTTTCAAGGCCTACCCAAGGCGTGGATTTATTAAAGAATATTTTTTCAAGGCCTACCCAAGGCGTGGATTTATTAAAGAATATTTTTTCAAGGCCTACCCAAGGCGTGGATTTATTAAAGAATATTTTTTCAAGGCCTACCCAAGGCGTGGATTTATTAAAGAATATTTTTTCAAGGCCTACCCCAAGCGTGGATTTATTAAAGAATATTTTTTCAAGGCCTACCCAAGGCGTGGATTTATTAAAGAATATTTTTTCAAGGCCTACCCAAGGCGTGGATTTATTAAAGAATATTTTTTCAAGGCCTACCCAAGGCGTGGATTTATTAAAGAATATTTTTTCAAGGCCTACCCAAGGCGTGGATTTATTAAAGAATATTTTTTCAAGGCCTACCCAAGGCGTGGATTTATTAAAGAACTAGCATCGCTACTTCGTCAGCGAATGTGGGAAGTATTTAAAACCCAATACCAACCAATATTAACACTTTTAAAACCGTTTGGTACCAATGTTCTCTTATAGTACTCAACCCTACACACAAATTCTGACCGCAAAATAAATCAAGCACTATACAAAATTTTGTGTCATTTAGTTAAATTTCCAAATTTCAAATATAGCTTCACCCAAATCCAAATTAAGTACCAGTTAGTAAACATAAATATATAAATTGTCATAACTTCCTACATTAACATACGAATTTCCAACACTTCCCACATACCCCAATCTTAATTTCAAATTTCAGGATTCTATCGGTTCGCCTAAATCCAATTTTTTCAAATTTAGTGCCATTTAATACACATAGGTACAAATTTGCATTACTACCTACATCATGCAATCCAATGAAAACCTTATTACTCAATTTCAAGATTTCAGCTCTATCGGTTAACTTTTAATCCAAACTGTGCCAAATCTAGTGCCATTTAGTACACATTTCCAAAACATCCTACATACCCCATTCGAACCCCCCAACAGTGATCCTAACCACCATTTGGTACCATTTAGTAAACATTATTACGAATGTCCAAAACTTTCTACATAGCTCAATACTACACCCCGACAGTGATCCTAACTTCAAATTTCAAGATTCTAGCTCTGTCGGTTTACTCAAATCCACATTTGGTACTATTTTGAAACTGTAACCCTAACTCCAAATTTCAGGATTCCAGCTGTATTGGTGCACCAAAAATTTAAATTGTACAAAATTTAGTACACATTTGTACGAATTTTTAAAACTTCCTACATACCCCAATCCTACACCCCCACAATGATCCTAAATCCAAGTTTCAAGATACCAATTCTATCGGTTCGCCCACAATTCAAACTGTATAAAATTTAGTACAAAGTAATACAAAAGTTCAACACTTCCTACATACCCCGGTCCTACACCCCAACAGTGATGCTAAATCCATGTTTTAGGATTCAAACTCTATCAGTTCACTCACAATTCAAATTGTACCAAATTTAGTACACAGTAGTACTAATTCCCAAACTTCTTGCATACCCCAATCCTACCCCCCACACTGATCCTAAATACAAGTTTCAGGATTCCAACTCTATCGGTTCACCCACTATTTAAATTGTACCAAATTTAGTACACATTAGTACAACTTTTTAAAGCTCCCTACATATCTCAATCTTAAACCTCAACAATGATCCTGACTCCAAATTTCATGATTCTAGCTCAATTGGTTCACCTAAAATTCAAATTGTACCAAATTTAGTACCATTTAGTACGAATTTCCACAACTTCCTACTTAACTCAAACCAACACCCCCACAGTGATCCTAAATCCAAGTTTCAGGATTCCAATTCCATCGGTTCACCCACAATTAAAATTGTACCAAATTTAGTACACATTAGTACAAATTCTTAAAACTCCCTACATATCTCAATCTTAAACCTCAACTATGATCCTGACTCCAAATTTCATGATTCTAGCTCAATTGGTTCACCTAAAATTCAAATTGTACCAAATTTAGTACCATTTAGTACGAATTTCAAAAACTTCCAACTTAACCCAAACCAACACCCCCACAGTACTTCAAAATCTAAATTTCAGGATTCCAACTCTATCGGTTCAACCACAATTCAAATTGTACCAAATTTAGTACACAGTGGTACGAATTTCCAAAACTTCCTACTTAACTCAAACCAACACCCCCACAGTGACCCTAAATTCAAGTTTCAGGATTCCAATTCTATCGGTTCACCCACAAATTAAATTGTACCAAATTTAGTACACATTAGTATAAATTTTTAGAACTCCCTACATATCTCAATCTTACACCTCAACAATGATCCTAACTCCAAATTTCATGATTCTAGCTCTATTGGTTCACCCATAATTCAAATTGTACCAAATTTAGTACCATTTAGTACCCATAAGTAATAATGTCTTAAACTGAGTCCTGACCCCAATCCTACACCCCTACAGTGATCCTGACTCCAAATTTTATTGTTTCCGCTCTATCGGTTCACCCAAATCCAAATTGTACCAATTATAGTACGATTTAGTACTTTTCGTACACATAAGTAGCAAATTTCCAAAACTACGTACATATCACAATCCTATACTCCGACGGTAATGTTACTTTCAATTTTCAGTATTCTAGCTCCATTTGTACCTCCAAATCAAATTTGTACCAAATATAGTACCATATAGTACTATTCGTACACATGAGTACACGGTTTCAAAACCATCTCCTTATATCGACCCTACTTCCCAACCCTAATTCGCATTCCAAATTTCAAGCTTTTAGCTCTATCCGTTCTCATGCTACAGAATTGTACAAAATTTAGTACATTTTCGTACATTTCGGATAGTTGTAGTTCGAATTTCCAAAAACCCTTTGGTACATCTATCCTACACTCCATCAGTGACCCTCAATCCAAATTTCAGAGTTCTAGCTCTACTGGTTCGCCAAATACAAATGATATTATATTTAGTACTTTTTAGTACTTTTCGTACCCTTCTAGTACGAATATCCAAAAACCCAGCCTTATCTGTCACATTTGGGCCAAGAGTGACCCTCACCCAAAATTTCAAGATTCTAGCTTCAGCCGTTTCGTCTGGGCGTTGATGAATCGTTAAATCAGTCAGTCAATCAGTCAGTCAGTCAATCACTTTACTCTTTTATTAGTATAGATATTTTTTCAAGGCCTACCCAAGGCGTGGATTTATTAAAGAATATTTTTTCAAGGCCTACCCAAGGCGTGGATTTATTAAAGAATATTTTTTCAAGGCCTATCCCAGGCGTGAATTTATTAAAGAATATTTTTTCAAGGCCTACCCAAGGCGTGGATTTATTAAAGAATATTTTTGCAGGGCCTTCCCAAGGCGTGGATTTAGTGAAGAATATTTTTCCAAGGCCTACCCAAGGCGTGGATTTATTAAAGAATTTTTTTTCAAGGCCTACCCAAGGCGTGGATTTATTAAAGAATATTTTTTCAAGGCCTACCCAAGGCGTGGATTTATTAAAGAATATTTTTTCAAGGCCTGTCCCAGTCGTGGATTTATTAAAGAATATTTTTTCAAGGCCTATCCCAGGCGTGGATTTATTAAAGAATATTTTTTCAAGGCCTATCCCAGGCGTGGATTTATTAAAGAATATTTTTTCAAGGCCTATCCCAGGCGTGGATTTATTAAAGAATATTTTTTCAAGGCCTATCCCAGGCGTGGATATATTAAAGAATATTTTTGCCAAGGCCTATCCCAGGCGTGGATTTATTAAAGAATATTTTTTCACAAAATTTAATTAAATTAAATTTATTTTCTATTTTCCAGGTTATGAATGGGTTGGCTGGCGCAATGATACCCCAAATCTCCAGGGCCGTCCCGTGGAGATCACATTTGAATTTGATGGGGTGCGAAATTTCAGTGCTGTCATCATACACACAAACAACATGTATATTAAAGATGTTCAAGTAAGTATTGAAAATTCTCCATCCCCTTTAAAATTTATTACTTAAATCTAAAGTGTATCCAAGTAGTTTTTTCTTCGGGTCATAATTCATTGAAAATGTTTTTTGTTAAATGGACACAAATCGAATTGTCATAATTTTGTGTAGATTTGACTATCATAACTCATTTTAATGATTAAAACAAAGAGGGGTTATTTAGTTTTTTTTATCACAAAACGATTTAAGTCATTTATCATAAATAATAATGTTATTATGTCTCCCCTCCCCCTCCAAAAATGAAAACTCATCAACCTCCAAAAATTATGGTTGCTTGTTTGTTTTGTTGTAATTTATGGTGACACAAAAAGATAAGTTTGTGTGCGTTGCTTAAAGGGTTGGGGGAACTATTTTTGAAAACCCTTTCAATTATAGTTCCACCAAGTGGCATGCCAAGTGGAAAAGCGTTAAAACATTTATGGTAATGATAACAGTCAAATGGTTTTTCCTATAAGTGGAAGATAAGTGTTGGTAAAGAGAGGGAGGAGGGGTAGAATCAGATAAATTGTTCAAATATTAGCTTTTGTTTTGTTTTTTTTTTTTTTGGGAATCGAACATTGGTCGTTCATCGATGATTAATTTGTTTTAAATTTGACACACTTCTTCAGCACACAGGGTAATCATAAACCGTTTCCCTTCCTGGGGTGGGGTGGGAGTGGTAGTACGGAACAACCAACGAGTGTTAATCGAATTATTACTCTTGGGGGGTAACAAAAAATAAAACATTGTAACGAAACGATTTATGACGAGCGGTCACTTTGAAATTGTTGCGGAATGATTTATTTATAGGATCATAAATAATATTATCGGAGAAAACTTCTACGGTCTGCAATAAATATTTTTTCAAGAGCCTACACGGGCAGAGGATTTTTTAAAAAAACTTTTTCTCCACCCTAAAATAGGCTTGGATTTTTAAAATAATTTCTTCTTGAGCCTAAAGGAGGCGTGGATCTATATAAGGCGTGCATTTATTAAATATTTTTTTCTCGAGTCTATATAAGGCGTGGATTTTTAAATAATTTTTTTCTCGAGTCTATATAAGGCGTGGATTTTTAAATAATTTTTTTCTCGAGTCTATATAAGGCGTGGATTTTTAAATAATTTTTTTCTCGAGTCTATATAAGGCGTGGATTTTTAAATAATTTTTTTCTCGAGTCTATATAAGGCGTGGATTTTTAAATAATTTTTTTCTCGAGTCTATATAAGGCGTGGATTTTTAAATAATTTTTTTCTCGAGTCTATATAAGGCGTGGATTTTTAAATAATTTTTTTCTCGAGTCTATATAAGGCGTGGATTTTTAAATAATTTTTTTCTCGAGTCTATATAAGGCGTGGATTTTTAAATAATTTTTTTCTCGAGTCTATATAAGGCGTGGATTTTTAAATAATTTTTTTCTCGAGTCTATATAAGGCGAGGATTTTTAAATAATTTTTTTCTCGAGTCTATATAAGGCGTGGATTTTTAAATAATTTTTTTCTCGAGTCTATATACGGCGTGTATTTTTAAATAATTTTTTTCTCGAGTCTATATAAGGCGTGGATTTTTAAATAATTTTTTTCTCGAGTCTATATAAGGCGTGGATTTTTAAATAATTTTTTCTCGAGTCTATATAAGGCATGGATTTTTAAATAATTTTTTTCTCGAGTCTATATAAGGCGTGGATTTTTAAATAATTTTTTTCTCGAGTCTATATAAGGCGTGTATTTTTAAATAATTTTTTTCTCGAGTCTATATAAGGCGTGGATTTTTAAATAATTTTTTTCTCGAGTCTATATAAGGCGTGGATTTTTAAATAATTTTTTTCTCGAGTCTATATAAGGTGTGGATTTTTAAATAGTTTTTTCAAGCCACTATAAGAGGCCTGTGTTTTTGTATTGAATTTGTTTACCAAGTTTTAGTCATGTGGAGAATGGTCATTGGCTGTTGTGGTCTAAACGTTCCTCCTTGGAGATATTGAAATTTGAAATCAATATTTCAATAATGAAAATCAACACCAAAAACTCGCATTACATACCACCCAATATTCATTTTATCGTTTTGTTTAAACACAAATACAATATTAAAAGATTAGCCAAATGTAAACAAATATGAAATTAATAAATGTTCAAAAAAGTATTGTTTATTTTAAGATATTGAAAATAAACACGATTTTATGGCAAACTAATAAAAACAACAAATGGTGTTGCATTCAACATAGAATTCGGGAGGTCTACACCACAGAGAGTGGCTGCCCGCTGATATTTCACCCAGTTTTTGGTTGTTGTTTTTACATCACAGATTACACCTGAACACAAAAACACAGATAAAGGGGCCGGTATGCAGCTGTCCCAAATTAGCCACAAAATATTGTTTCTATTTTTTAATTTTCAACCGGACTCGATATCATAAAAAATCAACATCAGAACCAATAACCACAACAACTTTGTTTATGGCTAACAAATTGAAACTGTCATGTCACGCGAAGAGGTGTAACTAGTCCCAGAAACAACACCGATCGATGGGCAATAAAAAATTGACATTTCCAAGTGTTTATTTGACAGTTTAATAACTTTTTTGTTACAAATTCATTTCAATTTTTTTATTGTTGTTTTTGATCTTTTATGAGCGATAATGTAAAAAAGTGAAATGTAATAATGTGATCGGGTGATAGTGGGGCCTGTGATAAGGGACGGACAAAAACTATCTCAGGTGTGTTGACTGATTAGTGAAAGTTTTGTGGATGGAGGGAGAACATTAAAGAAACATTTGTTGATGGTTTTGGTTTTTTTTCGAATAAAAGAGGTGTTAAAAATAAATAGATACGGTAATGATCTATCGGTTTATTTACACAATAAATGTTTATTTTTTACGAGTTACAAATTCAAATATTTGTAGTTTAACACCAGGTCAGAAAAAACCCATAAAAAAGTATTTGATACCCATCGCCGCTTTGGGTATATTTTACATATGTCTCCTAATAGACGTTACGAAACTTAGCACAAATCAGTTTAGACCCAATTCAGTACGCTATGCCACATTTCGTGCAGATCGAAAGATATATCGGGACTTTGGAACACCATTTAGAAAAAAAAAATCGGAACAAAATACATATGGAAGCCATATCTAAATCTGAACCGATTTTCAAGAAACTTAACAATTCGGAACCGATTCTAATTCGTTCTAATTCGGAACCGATTTTCACGAAATTTAGCACATATCATTCTAGGCTTAATTCAGTACGTTGTGCCAAATTTCGTGCAAATTTCGTGGTGTACCATTTACATAACATCGGACGAAAATATATATGGGAGGTATATCTATATCTGAACCGATTTTTACGAAATTAAATACACATCGTTCTATACTTAATTCAGTACGCTGTGCCAAATTTCGGGCAAATCGAAGGATATATAGGTACTATGGTACGCCATTTACATAAAATCGGACGAAAATATGTATGGGAGCTATATCTAAATCAGAACCGATTTTTACGAAATTTAACACACATCGTTCTAGACTTAATTCAGTACGCTATGCCAAATTTCGTGCAAATCGAAAGATATATAGGGACTTTGGTACACCATTTATATTAAATTCGAACGGAAATATATATGGGAGCTATATCTAAATCTGAACCGATTTTCACGAAACTTAACACACATCGTTCTAGGGTTTATTCAGTACGCTATGCCAAATTTCGTGCAAATCGAAGGATATATAGGGACTTTGGTATACCATTTACATTAAATCGGTCGAACATATATATGGGAGATATATTTAAATCTGAACCGATTTTCAAAAAAAAAAAAAAAAATACACACATAATTCTAGTCTCAATTCAGTTCGCTATGCCAAATTTGGTGCAAATCGAAGGATATATAAGGACTTGGGTGCACCAAAGTCGGACGAAAATGTATATGGGAGCTATATCTAAATCTGGACCGATTTTCAGGAAACTTAGCCCACATCGTTCTAGGGTTTATTCAGTACGCTATGCCAAATTTCGTCAAGAATTTAACGATACATTTAATCGGACGAAAATATATTTGGGTGCTATATCTAAATCTGAACTGATTTAGAAAAAATATTTCAAAAAAAATCCAACCCTGCTATATGTTTTAAAACCCACACTGCTTTGTGAGCCTAGAAAAAAAATGTTTCTTTTTTTAATAAATCCACGCCTCGTTGGGAGCCTTGAAAAAATATTTTTTTTTTTTTTTCAATAAATCCACACCTCGTTGGGAGCCTTGAAAAGATATTTTTATTAAATCCACGCCTTTTTGGGAGACTAGAAAAAATCCACGTCTCTGTTGAAGAAAAAATGTTAAAAAATGCGCCTATGTGGAGCCTAGAACTATAGACAGTTGCGGGTCTATATTCTGTACCTGGGCAATATTCCGCGATATTTGCACCCTATTGACCGATTGGAGATCAACAGCTACTCTTCTTTATACCAGCATATTTTTTAGGAATATTTTTTCCCTGGGTGAAAATTTTTTGTCATATAATGCAAAGAGCGGTCTTTGTTGATTTGACCGATCAAAACAGCCATTCTAATTTGTTGACCAGATTACCTTCCCCATGTGATATGTTGGCACATCCGGCGTATTATTGTGACCTCTAGAGCGGCAAACATTATGTTTTTTTATCCATTTAATCACCTAAATATCAGTTGATCATATCCGAAAATAATAGACGTCATCCTTCGTGCAAAATTTCAATTCGATTAGAGCAAAATAAATACCCACATTTGGCGTGTTATTGTGGCCTCTAGAGCGACAAACATTAAGTTTTTTAGGTCCATTTAATCCCCTAAATATCAGCTGATCCGATAATAATAGACGCGTCGTCCTTGACCATAACCTAAACTTCGTGTAAAATTTCAATTCCATTAGTGCAGAATACATACCCTCTTGTGTGGTAATGATAATCAAAATAGGTCGATCTCTGTGAATATTTAGATATAACTCCAACGCCCGAGTACATACAACGATATTATTGGTATTAATTTAAAGGTCAACTACTCTTCTTATTCTATGGTCAGGCCCCTGTGTGATATGAAAAAATAGTATTTAAAAAAATTAAATCCTTTTGTAGACTCAAGAAAAAATTATTTAAAAAATCCACACATCTTGTAGCCTCTAGAAAAAATCCACGTCTCTTGTAGACTCGAGAAAGAATTATTTAAAAAAATCCATGCCACAAAATAGATTTTTAGATGAGATAATAAAACACACCATAGTTGTTGTTATTAAAAAATAAACCATATCAATTGGTTACAACCTATTTTAAAAACAGGCCAACACAACACCCCTCCCACCCTATATATAAAAATTATCGAGTACCTACAATTGTGTTTTACTATTTATCATTAAATTAAAATCCAAAAATCTAAACAATTCCCCTCTGCTCTACAATTGTTCGTACAAACATGTTTAAGATTAATTTAAAAATATCTACCAAAAAATCGTAGACAATATGACTCCAGTCTAATCAAACGTGGAACTAAGCAACAAAAAAACAATTCTCCCTACGGGCCATCAACACCTTTTGAATTAAAACCAAAATGCATGTTCGGACAATCGTTTTCTAACGAATATAGACTAAAAGTGTGGTTTACCGCTGTGTTTTTTGTTAGTGTCTGTCAGCCGATACTAAGTCAAATGTGCACCCAGCCAGCCATCGAGGCAAAGTAATTCATCGACCTCAAGTGTCTACCCCCAACCAACCAACAAAAAGTACTGACAAATTCAATTGTTTATTTAAACATGAATTGTTGATGTGTTGCGAGCCAACCAACAAACAATCGGACAAAATAATCAGTTCACTGTTGTTGTGCTTAGACACCTTCCTCTATGTCGGATTTTTGTTGTGTGTTTAGAGCATTTTATTGGCAGTTTTTCACAGTTTTTTTCCTAAAGATAAACAATCGTATTGTTAATGCTTGGCACAGTGTTTTGAATTCTTATTCTTCTCTTATTCTTTAATAAATCCACGCCTTGTATGGACGGACGCTTGAAAAAATATTCTTTAATAAATCCACGCCTTGTATGGACGGACGGACCCTTGAAAAAATATTCTTTAATAAATCCACGCCTTGTATGGACGGACGGACCCTTGAAAAAATATTCTTTAATAAATCCACGCCTTGTATGGACGGACGGACCCTTGAAAAAATATTCTTTAATAAATCCACGCCTTGTATGGACGGACGGACCCTTGAAAAAATATTCTTTAATAAATCCACGCCTTGTATGGCCGGACGGACCCTTGAAAAAATATTCTTTAATAAATCCACGCCTTGTATGGACGGACGGATCCTTGAAAAAATATTCTTTAATAAATCCACGCCTTGTATGGACGGATCCTTGAAAAAATATTTTTTAATAAATCCACGCCTTGTATGGACGGATCCTTGAAAAAATATTCTTTAATAAATCCACGCCTTGTATGGACGGATCCTTGAAAAAATATTCTTTAATAAATCCACGCCTTGGATGGACCCTTCAAAAAATATTCTTTAATAAATCCACGCCTTGGATGGACCCTTCAAAAAATATTCTTTAATAAATCCACGCCTTGGATGGACCCATGAAAAAAATATTCTTTAATAAATCCACGCCTTGTATGCTCGGATCCTTGAAAAAATATTCTTTAATAAATCCACGCCTTGTATGCTCGGATCCTTGAAAAAATATTCTTTAATAAATCCACGCCTTGTATGGACGGATCCTTGAAAAAATATTCTTTAATAAATCCACGCCTTGGATGGACCCTTGAAAAAATATTCTTTAATAAATCCACGCCTTGGATGGACCCTTGAAAAAATATTCTTTAATAAATCCACGCCTTGTATGGTCGGATCCTTGAAAAAATATTCTTTAATAAATCCACGCCTTGTATGGACGGATCCTTGAAAAAATATTCTTTAATAAATCCACGCCTTGTATGGACGGATCCTTGAAAAAATATTCTTTAATAAATCCACGCCTTGTATGGACGGACGGATCCTTGAAAAAATATTCTTTAATAAATCCACGCCTTGTATGGACGGACGGATCCTTGAAAAAATATTCTTTAATAAATCCACGCCTTGTATGGACGGACGGATCCTTGAAAAAATATTCTTTAATAAATCCACGCCTTGTATGGACGGGACGGACCCTTGAAAAAATATTCTTTAATAAATCCACGCCTTGTATGGACGGGACGGACCCTTGAAAAAATATTCTTTAATAAATCCACGCCTTGTATGGACGGACCCTTGAAAAAATATTCTTTAATAAATCCACGCCTTGTATGGACGGACGGATCCTTGAAAAAATATTCTTTAATAAATCCACGCCTTGTATGGACGGACGGATCCTTGAAAAAATATTCTTTAATAAATCCACGCCTTGTATGGACGGACGGATCCTTGAAAAAATATTCTTTAATAAATCCACGCCTTGTATGGACGGACGGATCCTTGAAAAAATATTCTTTAATAAATCCACGCCTTGTATGGACGGACGGATCCTTGAAAAAATATTCTTTAATAAATCCACGCCTTGTATGGACGGACGGACCCTTGAAAAAATATTCTTTAATAAATCCACGCCTTGTATGGACGGACCCTTGAAAAAAAAACTTTAAAGAAAACCACGCCTCCTACAGAGGCTTGATAAAATATTTTTTAATAAATCCATGCCCTCCAAAAAATTGTTTTCAATCACTGTGCCCAGCATATCCTCTCCTACAACAACAATTACTGCCCCCTTTCGGCTGCCATGCCGCCAATCAGTCTGCCACGATCATGTGGCTTCTTGGCTGCAGGGCAATATAAATGCAGCACCATGCCAACCTGCCAGCAACCCACATACGATTTTTTTCCTAATCGACTATGCCCCTTGTCATAGTTAATATTCAAGTGGAGTACACTGCGGTACCTTCACATAAGTGTGTTCATGTGTTTGTTCATATCGGTTTATTTTGGTTGTCCAATTTATTTGTTTACTTAAGCGTGATGTACTTGTTGGCTTGCTGACTTCGAATGGATACGAGTACGAGTAATAAATATTTTAATCATTTCAGTTTTTTTCTTGTTTGTCTATTTTTGTTGTTGTTTAGATAACAAAAAATAGTTTTTTTTCTGATGATTTTATTTATTTTTTTTTTTTATTCCTCTTCCCAGTTTTTTTATGATCTCATATACAGAACGCAGGTTTTAAGTTTTCAATGGGTTATAAATTTTTATTAGCCGACCACATAATCGTTCGATTTTACAGCTATTCTTTTTTATTATTATTTTTTTTTTTTTTGTATTTTGGTGTTGAATGTTTTACATTTATTATTTGTGTTTTCTTGTTTTTAATAGCGAAAGGAAGTTGCTATTCTTTTTTAGATGTATGCATTAGCGGAATTAATATGCCGTTTGAAAACTCTATTGACCATAAAACACGTCCTGATTCATGTTTGAATGCATTACACCCATTTGTTAAATTTATTAAAGAATAATTTCAAAAATCTAGAATTTATTAATATGCATGTAATTTCTAATAAATGTCCATACATAAGGCTCTATATAAGGCGTAGATTTTTTAATAATTTTTTCCAAGGCCTATATAAGGCGTGGATTTGTTAAATATTTTTTTCAAGGTTCTGTTTTTTTTTATACTTTTCACGACACTGTGGTACAGGGTATTATGAATTTGTGCATATGTTTGTAACAGGCAAAAGGAAACGAGATAGACCCCTAGTTCCTATTGAGAATATGCATAGAATCACATCGATTTAGGCATGTCCGTCCATGTATTTTTGTGAACAAACTACATGTCGCATTTTATTTGGCATCGGTCACTTATTTGGCCCAAGGACGAAACCTGTTGAAATTGGGAAAAATCCCATATATATTTTCGTCCGATTTAATGTAAATGGTCCACCAAAGTCTCTATGTATCTTTGGATTTGCACGAATTTTTGTATAGGGTACTGAATTAAGTCTAGAATAATGTTGCCAAGCTTCGTGAAGAGATCCATAGCTAGGCCGATTTACACAACGTACTGAAGTAATATAAATTAGTCTCTGGCAAGTTTCCCTGAAATCGGTTCAGATATAGATATATAACAAAAACGCGTCGTCTATTAGGATACATATGTTGAATATACTCAAAGTATTTAAGGGTATCATATAGTCGGCCCAGTCCGACTTTACTACTTTCCTTACTGGTTGTTTGTAGGTTGGGGTAGACACATGAGGTCGATGAATTACATTTGACTTAGTATCGGCAGACAGCCACTAAAAAAAAAAACACACACACAGCGGTAAACCACACTTATAGCCCATATTCGTTAGAAAACGATTTGCGGATATGCATTTTGGTTTTAATTCTAAAGGTGTTGATGGCCCGTAGGGAGAATTGTTTTTTGTTGTTTAGTTCCACGTTTGATTAGACTGGTGTCACAGTGTCTACGATTTTTGGTAGCTATTTTTAAATTAATCTTAAACTTGTATGTCCGAACAAGTGGAAAACAGAAGGGGATTTGTTTAGATTTTTTAGGGTTTAGGTTTTAGGGTTTTAATTTAATGATAAATAGTAAAACACAATTGTAGCTACGAGATAATTTTTATTGTTTGGTTGGGGAGGGGGTTGAGTTGGAGTATTTTAAAAATAGGTTGTAACCAATTAAAATTTTTTATTTTTTAACCAGTAAGGAAAGTAGTAAAGTCGGACGGGGTCGACTATATGATACCCTTCCCCACTTTGGGTATATTCAACAAATGAATCCTAATATATGGGGGCTATATCAAACTTCGGTCAAACTTTGCGTCTTTAAAATCGGAAGAAAATATATATAGGAGCTATGTCTAAATCTGAACCGAAACTTAGCACACATCATTCTAGACTTAATTCAGTACGCTATGCCAAATTTCGTGCAAATCGAAAGATATTTGGGGACTTTGGTGCACCATTTACATTAAATCGGACGAAAATATATATGGGAGCTATATCTAAATCTAAACCGATTTTCACGAAACTTGACACACATCATTCTAGAGGTAATTCATTACGGTGTGCCAAATTTCGTGCAAATCAAAGGATATAAAGGGACTTTGGTGCTCCATTTACTTTAAATCGGACGAAAATATATATGGGAGCTATATTCAAATCTGATCCGATTTTCAGGAAACTTGACACAAATCATTCTAGACCTTATTCATTACGCTGTGCCAAATTTCATACAAATCGAAATATATACAGAGACTTTGGTACACTATTTAACTTAAATCGGACGAAAATATATATGGGAGCTATATTCAAATCTGAACCGATTTTCACGAAAATTGCCAGACATCACTCCAGGCTCAATTAAGTACGTTATGCTAAATTTCGTACAAATCGAAATATATATAGGGACTTTGGTACACCATTTACCTTAAATCGGACGAAACTATATATGGGAGCTATATCTAAATCTGAACCGATTTTCAGGAAACTTGACACACATCATTCTAGACTAAATTTTGTACGATATGCCAAATTTCGTGCCAATCGATAGATATATAGGGACCGTTTACATTAAATCGGACGAAAATATATATGGGAGCTATATCTAAATCTGAACAGATTTTTCCCAATTTCAGTAGGGTTCGTCCTTGGACCAAATAAGTGACCTAAGCCAAATTTCATCCAATTCGGATTATAAATGCGGCCTGTACTTTGTTTACAATTTAACATCGACAGACGGACGGGCGGACAGACGGACATGCATAAATCTACTCACAAAGTGATTCTATGCTTATTGTCAAAAGGAACCATGGGTCTATCTCGATTCCTTTTGCATGTTACAAACATATGCACAAAGACATAATACCCTGTTCCACAGTGTGGTGAAGGGTATAATTAACAACATATATGGTGTTATTTTTTATCTCATGTAAAAATCGGTTTTGAATAGATCGGTTTTGAATGGATTTTTTAAATATTTTTTTTTCTAGAGTCTACATAACACCTGCATTAATCGTGGCTTCAAAAGCGCTACCGCTTCCCAGGAAGTTCTTATGGCCAAAGAGGAGACCCAAAAACCATAACGAATACAAAATTGGTCTTGTCTTTGCCGAACCAAACAAACTGGCTTATCATAAATTAAAAAATCTTATTACGAATAGGAAATGTATTAATTAAATGGATCAGACCTTACCATACCTTGTTGTGGTCTCTTTAATTTATTCATTAAAAATACAACAACAACGACAACAACAAAATTATACAACATTTCTCTCCTTATGCCGTTTAATAACAATGTTATTAATATTTTCATATAGCCAGCCTATAAGCCTGGTTGGCTGATCGTATAATGTGAGTGTGTTTGTATTTGTGCGTCTTTATGAGTGTGTATTTGTAAGCCGCGGTATTGTCAATGCCAATGCATTGCAAGTGACTTGCCACTGGATTTTTGTTGTTAATATCTTTTCATGCATTTTTATTCTTCATTTATGAATCACTGGTCTGTGAAGTACTCCGAAGGGGTGGTGGAGGGGCATACAGCAAGTGGGCGGGTTCTGGCCAACATGACGGGCAAGTTATAAACAACCAAATTAAGGTTTTTAATATGCGATCAACGCATTGCATATTAATATCATTATAACGTTTAAAAGAAGAAAATCATTCGAAGTACTTGAATGTGTCTCTCAGTCGCTGAATATGGACTCACACACATACAGAGACATATCCAATGACAAGACACTTGATTATATAAATGAATATTACAGAAAAAGAACTTAATATCATGGTCGAATATATGCCTCCGAATTATACCCCAAATAAGTAGGGGGGGAGGGGGTTCGGGATAGGAAATAAATGAAAAAAGACAAAAAATATTAATTTCCCCATATGTATGACGTATGACATACGTCGTAACATGGGAAGCGACATGACGGAAGCAAACGTATGAACACTTATAAGAACAAAGCACCAAAATGAACACAAAGTAGGCAAAGCAAAAAAAAAAAAAAAAAGAGTAAAAGAACCGAAGAAAGCGAAGAAGAACAAGCATTATTATTACACTTCATTTCCGCCGTTTATTTCGGATAAATGTGACAATGCTTCTTTTTATCGTTACATTTTCATAATGGGATTGTCAATGTCTGAGAGTGTATGTGTGTGTGTGAGAGAGAGATTTTTTCCATTTTAATATATTCATTATGAAAACTGACGGGAGACTTAACTAAACGTGTTTGGTAAAGAAAATCCAATGAATGTTAAAACTTCCGGAAAAATTAAGGGGACATCGATTTTTTAAATAATTTTTTGCGGGACGTAGATTTTTAAAATAATTATACCCTTCACCACACCGTGGCACAGGGTATTAGGTCTTTGTGCATATGTTTGTAACAGGCAAAAGGAAACGAGATGAACACATGGTTCCTTTTGAGAATATGCATAGAATCACTTTCTGAGTCGATTTATGCATGTCCGTCCATCTGTCTGTCAATGTTAAATTGTAAACAAAGTACAGGTCGCAATTATGATCCGATTTGGCTGAAATTTGGCACAAGTCACTTATTTGGCCCAACGACGAAACCTATTGGAATTGGGAAAATAGGTTAAGATTTAGATATAAAGAGTGATTTGTTAAGAGCTTGATAACTTTTTTTTTTAAAAACGCATAAAATTTGCAAAATCTCATCGGTTCTTTATTTGAAACGTTAGATTGGTCCATGACATTTACTTTTTGAAGATAATTTCATTTAAATGTTGACCGCGGCTGCGTCTTAGGTGGTCCATTCGGAAAGTCCAATTTTGGGCAACTTTTTCGAGCATTTCGGCCGGAATAGCCCGAATTTCTTCGGAAATGTTGTCTTCCAAAGCTGGAATAGTTGCTGGCTTATTTTTGTAGACTTTAGACTTGACGTAGCCCCACTAAAAATAGTCTAAAGGCGTCAAATCGCATGATCTTGGTGGCCAACTTACCGGTCCATTTCTTGAGATGAATTGTTCTCCGAAGTTTTCCCTCAAAATGGCCATAGAATCGCGAGCTGTGTGGCATGTAGCGCCATCTTGTTGTAACCACATGTCAACCAAGTTCAGTTCTTCCATTTTTGGCAACAAAAAGTTTGTTAGCATCGAACGATAGCGATCGCCATTCACCGTAACGTTGCGTCCAACAGCATCTTTGAAAAAATACGGTCCAATGATTCCACCAGCGTACAAACCACACCAAACAGTGCATTTTTCGGGATGCATGGGCAGTTCTTGAACGGCTTCTGGTTGCTCTTCACTCCAAATGCGGCAATTTTGCTTATTTACGTAGCCATTCAACCAAAAATGAGCCTCATCGCTGAACAAAATTTGTCGATAAAAAAGCGGATTTTCTGCCAACTTTTCTAGGGCCCATTCACTGAAAATTCGACGTTGTGGCAGATCGTTCGGCTTCAGTTCTTGCACGAGCTGTGTTTTATACGGTTTTACACCAAGATCTTTGCGTAAAATCTTCCATGTGGTCGAATAACACAAACCCAATTGCTGCGAACGGCGACGAATCGACATTTCACGGTCTTCAGCAACACTCTCAGAAACAGACGCAATATTCTCTTCTGTACGCACTGTACGCATTCGTGTGGTTGGTTTAATGTCCAATAAAGTAAACTGAGTGCGAAACTTGGTCACAATCGCATTAATTGTTTGCTCACTTGGTCGATTATGTAGACCATAAATCGGACGTAAAGCGCGAAACACATTTCGAACCGAACACTGATTTTGGTAATAAAATTCAATGATTTGCAAGCGTTGCTCGTTAGTAAGTCTATTCATGATGAAATGTCAAAGCATACTGAGCATCTTTCTCTTTGACACCATGTCTGAAATCCCACGTGATCTGTCAAATACTAATGCATGAAAATCCTAACCTCAAAAAAATCACCCTTGGTCCAAATGGTGTACCGGTTCAGAAATATAGCTCCAATATATATTTTCTATATATGGTGTACCAAAGTCCCTATATATATTTCGATATGCACGAAATTTGGCGCAGCTTAATGAATTAGGTCTAGAACGATGTGTGTTAAATTTTGTGAAAATCGGTTCAGATTTCGATATAGCTCCCATAAATATTTTCCTCCGATTTAAGGTAAATGGTGCACCAAAGTCCCTATATATCATTCGATTTGCTGGAAATTTAGTATAGTGTACTGAATTAAGCCTAGAGTGATATCTGCCAAGTTTGGAGTAAATCGGTCCAGATATAGATATAGCTCCCATATATAGTTTCGTCCGAGTTCATGTAAATGGTGCCCCAAAGTCCCTATATATCTTTCGATTTGCACGAAATGTGGCATAACGTACTGTCTGCCAAGTTTCGTGAAAATAGGTCAAGATTTAGATATAGCTCTCATATATAGTTTCGTCCGATTTCATGTAAATGGTGCACCAAAGTCCCTATATATCCTTCGATATAACGTACTTAATTGAGCCTAGAATGATGTCTGCCAAGTTTCGTGAAAATCGGTCCAGATTTAGATATAGCTCCCTTTTATTATTGATTGATTTTAAGTAATTGACGTACTAAGGAACCAATAGGAACAAAACGTTCTGAAATTAGTACAACCTAACCTGTGACAAGTTTGTTTGAAATCGCTTAAAATTTGGATAGAGCTTCCATATATATTTTCGCCCGATTTCAAGTAAATTGGGCATCAAACTCCTCATGTTAGTCAGATTGACATCAAATTTTGCACAACGTACAAAATTGAGCATATAATTGCGTAGATGCGTTTTCTAGAAGTACCGACATAGTCCAACGGATGACCTATTTATACTTGTTTGAAGTCGATTGACATACTTTATGGATAGATCTAGGTAGATTCACATTTAGATAAATATCACATATTTTTTTTTCATCCAATTTTATGTTAATAGTCCTGTTTAATATACCCATAGTGGTGAAGGGTATCATATAGTCGGCCCCGTCCGACTTTACTACTTTCCTTACTGGTTAAATAATTTTTTGAGGGACGTAGACTTTTAAAATAATTTGTCCTTGGGACTAGACAAGGCGTAGATTTTTTAAATAATTTTTTCTGAGGCGTAGACAAGGGCACCTAGGCATGGCGTAGATTTTTTAAATAATTTTTTCTAAAGCGTATTCAAGGGCACCTAGGAATGGGGTAGATTTTTTAAATATTTTTTTTTTTTTGGCGTGGATTTTTTAAGTAATTGATTTTTGTTAACCACTGTGCAAAAAAACCTTTTAACATTTTATACCATTTGCGAATCATTTTTGTTATAACTGAAACCCATTAAAATGACCAAGTGACCAGGCCATTGAAACACCCAACTGAGCAATGTCCAAGTCACCAATTGGTCAACTGATCACTCCATACCCATACCCGAGTAGAGTATGTGTGTGATTTAATTTAATTGTTAATGCCACTCACGGTGCCTTGTACACGTGTGCAAGTTCTCCTCAATGGGCTCTGCAGAAGTGGTAAAACCAGACATCCAGTCAGCCAGTCATACAAACATAACTTTTGGCACCTGTTTAACCCAAAAGACACTTTCACAGAACGGAAGAAAAATACGGTGCATATTCTCCCCACCATAGTAAACACCCCTGTCTCCCCTCTTTCTCTCTTCCAGGTATTTGTTCATGCCAAGGTCTTCTTTAGCATTGGTGGACGCCAGTATATCGGTGAGCCGGTGCAATTCTCGTACATGCCTGACGTTGTATTGGATCACGCCCGAGACGTGACAATCAAATTACATCATCGTTTGGGCAAATATCTGCAATTGCATTTATACTTTGCAGCACGTTGGCTCATGTTAAGTGAGATTACATTCATATCAGGTAAGTTATACTTTAGTGCAAAGAGAACTTCTTTTCAGCTTTTCTGAGGGGGGGAGGGGCTTTCTGAAAAGGATACTCTTTTTATGTGGGGAGGGCAACATTTTTGCGGAAGATGACATTGTGAACTTCATCGTTTTGATGGGGGGTGGAGGGGAGTGGGACTGCTGGTGTAGCAATCATTTGTAACAAATTGTTTAATACAAACTTGCCACGCTTTGTTGTTGTGACAAATTTTGAAAATGTATTTCAACACCACCATTGAAAATCTGCAGGTCAACTCTTAGCAGTTGCAGACAAATGGATTTAAATAAATAATAGCATTCAACGGGGAATTTTGAGTAAAAATAAATTGTAAATTGTTTTAAAAGATATTTCTCAGGGCTCAATATAAGGCGTGGATTAAAAAAAAATATTTTTTAGGGCTCTATACAAGGCGTGGATTTATTAAAGAACATTTTTAGGGCTCTATACAAGGCGTGGATTTATTAAAGAACATTTTTAGGGCTCTATACAAGGCGTGGATTTATTAAAGAACATTTTTAGGGCTCTATACAAGGCGTGGATTTATTAAAGAACATTTTTAGGGCTCTATACAAGGCGTGGATTTATTAAAGAACATTTTTAGGGCTCTATACAAGGCGTGGATTTATTAAAGAACATTTTTAGGGCTCTATACAAGGCGTGGATTTATTAAAGAACATTTTTAGGGCTCTATACAAGGCGTGGATTTATTAAAGAACATTTTTAGGGCTCTATACAAGGCGTGGATTTATTAAAGAACATTTTTAGGGCTCTATACAAGGCGTGGATTTATTAAAGAACATTTTTAGGGCTCTATACAAGGCGTGGATTTATTAAAGAACATTTTTAGGGCTCTATACAAGGCGTGGATTTATTAAAGAACATTTTTAGGGCTCTATACAAGGCGTGGATTTATTAAAGAACATTTTTAGGGCTCTATACAAGGCGTGGATTTATTAAAGAACATTTTTAGGGCTCTATACAAGGCGTGGATTTATTAAAGAATATTTTTTTGGGCTCTCTGCAAGGCGTGTATTTTTAAAGAATATTTTTTAGGGCTCTCTGCAAGGCGTGGATTTATTAATGAATATTTTTAGGGCTCTATACAAGGCGTGGATTTATTAAAGAATATTTTTTAGGGCTCTCTGCAAGGCGTGGGTTTATTAAAGAATATTTTTTTCAAAAAACTGCCCTGAAGATAAGGCGTGGATTTATTTTGGGGCGTGTATTTATTAAAGAATATTTTTAAAGGGCCAACTGAGGCGTGGATTTATTAAAGAATATTTTTAGGGCTCTCTGCAAGGCGTGGATTTATTAAAGAATATTTTTTGGGGGTCTCCAGTAGGCGTGGATTTATTAAAGAATATTTTTTGGGGGTCTCCAGTAGGCGTGGATTTATTAAAGAATATTTTTTGGGGGTCTCCAGTAGGCGTGGATTTATTAAAGAATATTTTTTAGGGCTCTCTGCAAGGCGTGGATTTATTAAAGAATATTTTTGGGGGTCTCCCTGAGGCGTGGATTTATTAAAGAATATTTTTCAAGGGCCAACTGAGACGTGGATTTATTAAAGAATATTTTTCAAGGGCCAACTGAGGCGTGGATTTATTAAAGAATATTTTTCAAGGGCCAACTGAGGCGTGGATTTATTAAAGAATATTTTTCATAATTCTTAAATTTATTCAGATTTAACTTCTTCGTTGTTTTTTGCCTATCCAGCTCACTTAATATTCAAAGTATCTTTGCTGATTATTAATGCACTGGAGGAATGAGAGGAAAAAACAGCACATCTGAGAACAAAACAGAAAAAACGCCAAGTAAAGAGGAATATCGTAACTACTTTGTAAATCTTGAAAATTCAATTAGTAAAGATTATGCATGAAAAAATGCCAGCAGATAAAACTGTTCCAAAGGCGGATGGGGGAGGGGGCGTAGCTTTGGAAATTGCCATACAGTAAATGAAAATGAATATTGATTTGCTGCACAAAAATATCTAATGGAATGAAATGGAAATTGATGAAATGAGTGAACAGCAGCAGTAAAAGTAATGCACAAAACGCACACTACTTCGATTAGATTAAGAACGAATCGTCGATGGCTGAATGGATGGATAGATAGATGATCAATTGATAAAAAAAGAACGTCAAACAAATAAAAAAACGGCGAACTGAAATTAGGATGAACGCTCGGTGAGATTTCCTCTCTCTCTCTCTGTTCAAGGTACTAACTATGCGAAGTAAAACAACGATTACGATTCAAGCACATAGTTCCATTAGCGTTATTGCTTTCTGTAATAACAACAACGACAAAAAATCCTTTCCTTTGTTGGCTTAAATTGTGCGCATCGCTTGTGCCCGATTCCGCTCACCCACTTTAAGCTCCACTTGCGTGATTTTACTTTTTCAAATATTCATATATGGCAAATTCTAAACTCATTTTCTTTTTTAAAACACACACACCATCACATAAGTGTGTGTGTGTGTGTTTCAGTGTGAAAATATTTGTTCATATCTTAGCATAGTTCCACACATGCCCCATTATCTCAATGCTACTGCATATATCAATCGTCGTCATCGTCATTCTATTCGATTGTTATTAGTTTTTCCGTATGAAATGCTAACTTATTTTGCAATATTATCTTCTGAGCAAAATTAAATGGGATATCCCTTTGTCTTATTCTAAGTATTTTGAAATAATTTCGTTTTTCCGTGTATCGTTTTGTTTTTTTTTTCGATGTTCAATAAAAAACACTCATCTAAGAACAGGGAAGCTTTGATGAATGGAAAAAGATTTGAAAAAAAAATATTCTTTAATAAATCCACGCCTTGTATGGACGGACCCTTGAAAAAATATTCTTTAATAAATCCACGCCTTGTATGGACGGACCCTTGAAAAAATATTCTTTAATAAATCCACGCCTTGTATGGACGGACCCTTGAAAAAATATTCTTTAATAAATCCACGCCTTGTATGGACGGACCCTTGAAAAAATATTCTTTAATAAATCCACGCCTTGTATGGACGGACCCTTGAAAAAATATTCTTTAATAAATCCACGCCTTGTATGGACGGACCCTTGAAAAAATATTCTTTAATAAATCCACGCCTTGTATGGACGGACCCTTGAAAAAATATTCTTTAATAAATCCACGCCTTGTATGGACGGACCCTTGAAAAAATATTCTTTAATAAATCCACGCCTTGTATGGACGGACCCTTGAAAAAATATTCTTTAATAAATCCACGCCTTGTATGGACGGACCCTTGAAAAAATATTCTTTAATAAATCCACGCCTTGTATGGACGGACCCTTGAAAAAATATTCTTTAATAAATCCACGCCTTGTATGGACGGACCCTTGAAAAAATATTCTTTAATAAATCCACGCCTTGTATGGACGGACCCTTGAAAAAATATTCTTTAATAAATCCACGCCTTGTATGGACGGACCCTTGAAAAAATATTCTTAAATAAATCCACGCCTCAGTTGGCCCTTGAAAAATATTCTTAAATAAATCCACGCCTCAGTTGGCCCTTGAAAAAATATTCTTTAATGAATCCACGCCTACTATTGAGCCTTGAAAATATATTCTTTGAAAAATCCACGCCTTCTTTGGAGCCTTGAAAAAATATTCTTTAATAAATCCACGCCTCTTTTGGAGCCTTGAAAAAATATTCTTTAATAAATCCACGCCTCTTTTGGAGCCTTGAAAAAATATTCTTTAATAAATCCACGCCTCTTTTGGAGCCTTGAAAAAATATTCTTTAATAAATCCACGCCTCTTTTGGAGCCTTGAAAAAATATTCTTTAATGAATCCACGCCTTGTATGGACCCTTGAAAAAATATTCTTTAATAAATCCACGCCTTGTATGGACCCTTGAAAAAATATTCTTTAATAAATCCACGCCTGTCGACTGCCATCTGTACTTATTGTGCGCCTGAAAATATGCTATTCATAGCATGCACAATTGCATATAACAGCAATAATCTTCACGAACAGAGGCGGTAGCAGCAACAGCACACACACTGAACAATGCCAACGTCACTTCTTTCACACTCACACCAATAACTGAACGACCGAACAACAGCACCAACAACAACAAAAGTAATTTAGTAACTATCATCATTGAACGAATATTAAAACAGTTAAGTTCTTTTGTTACCATGACAGAATTGCAACAGCATCGCCTTCCTTTGCCAGAGTCTCGGCAACGAAAACAAATTGCTCGGCAATGGTGCATTCTCGTCTTGCTTCGGCCCCCACCAATTTAACCAACAACAACAGCTTCAGCATTGATAGTAAAAATTGATTTTAGGTATTGTTCAGTTATTGAAAGAAAAAATGGCACGAGCAGGAGAGAGTGCAGTGCAGGGCTGAGCAGAACAGAGCAAGTGAACAACACCAACAACAAATATTAAAACAAAAATGAGCAACAACAACAAGAATGAAACGAAAAACACGGTTAAGAAGAATATGAACGGAAAAAGTACGACGAAGAATACATTAAAACCCCTGCACATAGCTTGTGATTGTTCGAACTGCTGGGTATTAAAGATTTAATAGAGCAGAATAAATTAAAAGTAAAATTTTATGAAGGATATATTTTTGTTGTTGGTATTGTTGCTGTTCATTTTTCTGCACATTTTCCCTTAATATCATATTTGTTCGGCGAACAAATGAAATATAGCTACGGGGGGATAAGAGGACAACTGCAACTAATCTCTAGGAGGGAATAATTTAAGAAGGAAAAATTAAAGAATATTTTTTCAAGGGTCCGTCCGTCCATACAAGTCGTGGATTTATTAAAGAATATTTTTTCAAGGGTCCGTCCGTCCATACAAGGCGTGGATTTATTAAAGAATATTTTTCAAGGGCCAACTGAGGCGTGGATTTATTAAAAAATATTTTTTCAAGGGTCCATCCATACAAGGCGTGGATTTTTTAAAAAATGTTTTTTCAAGGGTCCATCCATACAAGGCGTGGATTTTTTAAAAAATATTTTTTCAAGGGTCCATCCATACAAGGCGTGGATTTATTAAAAAATATTTTTTCAAGGGTCCATCCATACAAGGCGTGGATTTATTAAAGAATATTTTTTCAAGGCCTATCCCAGGCGTGGATTTATTAAAGAATATTTTTTCAAGGCCTATCCCAGGCGTGGATTTATTAAAGAATATTTTTTCAAGGCCTATCCCAGGCGTGGATTTATTAAAGAATATTTTTTCAAGGCCTATCCCAGGCGTGGATTTATTAAAGAATATTTTTTCAAGGCCTATCCCAGGCGTGGATTTATTAAAGAATATTTTTTCAAGGCCTATCCCAGGCGTGGATTTATTAAAGAATATTTTTTCAAGGCCTATCGCAGGCGTGGATTTATTAAAGAATATTTTTTCAAGGCCTATCCCAGGCGTGGATTTATTAAAGAATATTTTTTCAAGGCCTATCCCAGGCGTGGATTTATTAAAGAATATTTTTTCAAGGCCTATCCCAGGCGTGGATTTATTAAAGAATATTTTTTCAAGGCCTATCCCAGGCGTGGATTTATTAAAGAATATTTTTTCAAGGCCTATCCCAGGCGTGGATTTATTAAAGAATATTTTTTCAAGGCTACCAAAGAGGCGTTAAGAAATATTGGTTCAAGGGTCCAGGCCTTGATTTTTAAAAATATTTATCAAGGGTCCGTCCATACAAGGCGTGGATTTATTAAAGAATATTTTTTCAAGGCTACCAAAGAGGCGTATTTTTTCAAGGTTCCCAGGCGTGGATTTTTAAAAATATTTATCAAGGGTCCGTCCATACAAGGCGTGGATTTATTAAAGAATATTTTTTCAAGGCCTATCCCAGGCGTGGATTTATTAAAGAATATTTTTTCAAGGCCTATCCCAGGCGTGGATTTATTAAAGAATATTTTTTCAAGGCCTATCCCAGGCGTGGATTTATTAAAGAATATTTTTTCAAGGCCTATCCCAGGCGTGGATTTATTAAAGAATATTTTTTCAAGGCCTATCCCAGGCGTGGATTTATTAAAGAATATTTTTTCAAGGCCTATCCCAGGCGTGGATTTATTAAAGAATATTTTTTCAAGGCCTATCCCAGGCGTGGATTTATTAAAGAATATTTTTTCAAGGCCTATCCCAGGCGTGGATTTATTAAAGAATATTTTTTCAAGGCCTATCCCAGGCGTGGATTTATTAAAGAATATTTTTTCAAGGCCTATCCCAGGCGTGGATTTATTAAAGAATATTTTTTCAAGGCCTATCCCAGGCGTGGATTTATTAAAGAATATTTTTTCAAGGCCTATCCCAGGCGTGGATTTATTAAAGAATATTTTTTCAAGGGTCCGTCCATACAAATCGTGGATTTATTAAATAATATTTTTTCAAGGGTCCAGGCAGTGATTTTTAAAAATATTTTTCAAGGCTGCCAAAGAGGAATGGATTTGTTTATTTGTCTCCTTTATAAATTGTCTTTTAAATGTATTGCCCTGATTGCCTAACACTCCCCTTGATTTGGAGAAATCCATGATAAATGTCCTTTAAACATAAATAAACTGCCGGAAAATATTTTAAAAATTCCCCTCTTGCCCACCTCACCCTCTGTCACCCTAGCTCGCATAGTTAAATACTTCAAAGTGTAAATATATGCAAACTAAATGTAAATAATCGTTAGTCTTCCGACACTCAGACAAAACAAAAGCAACAAAGTCGTTTTCCAAGAAGGACCACAGCAGCAACAAAAAGCAAAAAAAGGGGGAAGTACCCAGAAGCGTGAATAACTTGTAAGATTCCTTGAAATTCCTTCAAGCTGCTACGACAATGTCAAGTCAATGGAAAAGCTAGGCAAAAAGAAAATCTCCAGCGATCTGATGTTGCTGCTGCTTCTGCATAAACAATAAAAAACAAATGTTGACATTGAATATTTTAAAAATTTAAGTCTCGGAAATCATGACTGGACTCAGCTGCCGTCCGTCAGTTGAGCTGGGAAATTAACATGAAAAAGGATATTGAGAGGAAAATTTCCTTCCTTCTTCTTTTTTTTTGGCAAAATATTTAAATGTTGAAGAGCAATAAAATCCGTAGTTTAATATATTTTAAGATTTTGTATGGCAAATTTTTTCTTCATTCCCTTCTTCTTGCAGCTCCTGTTACGGGGAACTTTACAGATGAAGAATTTATGGGCGCCAGCGGTTCACAGGATAATTCAGAATATCCATTTCAAAGAGATGAAGTGGCCAGGATTCCGTACAACAAAGATAGGAGTGGTTACGAGAATTCGGGTGAGTAAAATTTTAAAGAATTTTTTTTCTAGGATTTTTAAAAATTAAATTTCAAGGGTCATCAA
>NW_026884755.1:0-5836 GCF_032173495.1 Musca vetustissima | reverse complement strand
CAAATTGTGAATGTTGTCCCTCGGTGGGCTCTTTGGCTCAATGTAGTTGGTAGCACCCACATCAAAAAATGCTCTTAATTCATTGGCATGACTGGAACTTGGTGTTTTTTCGTTTTTTATATACTTTAACTTTTTAACTGCTGTTGTAGTTGTGTTTTTTTGCCTTAGACAATGCTTTTTTGGCAAACACTAAAAGCCACAGTAAGCGGCTAAAAGCCAAGGCGAGCGAACGTGTTTGCAATGCGTAAGCGGCAGTATCGCAACGATAAAGGAAACTTTAAAAAACAAAACGGAAAATGATAATTAATATGTCGTCCTAATGAAAGAAAGGGATTAATACCGATAAATTAGTTGCGATTATATTCATAGTGAAAGTGAAATTGTCAATTTAATTAAAATATGAAAAAAATAAATAAAATAAAAAAATGTATTCAACACAATAAATAATTTCAATTAACAAAACGAATTTACTATGACCCCGGGTGCCAAATATGTGTTCGGATATACGTTTAGAGAACAAAATCTAATAAAAATCACGTTGATCCAATTTGTATCCGCCCGGTTGCCATGTATTTAATCTGGGAATAAGATGATGGTCGGATAATGGATTTTCTGTGTTCATAGAAAAACAAAATAAACAAACAAACAAAGAAAAAAATAACAAACAATAAGCAAACAAATCAAAACAATCGTAAACAATAGTAACCGTACGAAAAGCATAACCCTGGGAATAATGTTAATATAATACAATAGCAACAGCAACAGGGATTACTATTATCATCCAGTAAAAGGAATGCTACTACTTTTGTGTTGATATCCTGATTCAGGTAAACCTTCAGTAAATTCAAGATTTTTATTATTTGTGGGATTTACACCAAGATTTATTTACAGAGGTTAACACGTAAGACCAGGTGAAGTCTTCTTTGGTTGGGGAAAACTATTCTTTGAAAGATAAATAAACAACAACTAGAGAATCAGTCGGTATTGTCTATAAATTTTTACCCACAGCCTCTGACATATGTAGTTTACTTTCATCACGACATTTATATTCTGATTTTGCACAATTTTATTTAACGTTTTGTCAAACACCTCTGACAGCTGTGATTTAAGAAAATTCAAGATGAAAGGGCCCATATCGACAATTTTTTGATTAAACCAGTGAGCGGAGCAGTATAGTCGGACGGGGCCGACCATACGATACCCTACACAACTACCACGGAACTCTAACTTTCTGCCGACGCTTATTTTGAGCGTGGGCAATATTTCCTGACAGTTGCACCCTCTTGCTCGATTAAAGATCGACAGCACCTCTTCCTTACAATGACATATTTTCAGAATATTCCCAATATTGAGTACAGTTCTTCTAATTACTTGTCCAGATTCCCTTCACCGTGGATTGTGTTGTGATGTTCCGATTATAATGGTGGCCTATAGATCGTCTCGAAAAAAAACATACAAAATTAAGTTTTCGGTCCACTTCATCCCAAAATTTTTATCTGATCATCACCAAAAATTATAGCCGATATCCCTGACCATACATGGATCCTCATTGGACATTTCAAAGCGATCAGCGCTATATTTCCGCCCTCTAGTGTGGTAATGGGTTACTAAATAATATCTCAGTACGAAAGCAACTGTGATAATTTAAGTGTAACTCCCACATCTGAGTACATACGACCATATAATTAGTATCAATTTAAAGGTCAACCACTCCTCTTGGATATGCTATCAATTTCTCGGGTCTTTGTCATTCAAAAGGTAAATATATACGCTATAGAATACAAATTTTGTCATTTTTCACACAAATGTTCGGGTCCATTTCACCCGCTAAATATTGACCGATCTTTATCAAAACAGGCATGCGTATTCTTTGTTCCGATCTCCTTCTCCATTCAAAAATTCGCGGTGTTTTGCGGCTTGTAGAGCGACCAGGAAAACCGACAAAAATAAAGTTTTTGGTCCATTTCATCCCCTAAATATTTACCGATCTTTTCCAAAAACAATAGGGGTCTTCATTGACCAGAACCCATCCTAGACGCAAAATTTCGTGAAGATTGGTCCATAACTGTGGCCTGTATCGTGTTTACAAATTATAATGGACAGACGGACGGACGGACACACATGTCTAGATCGACTCAGCTAGTCGATATATGACGATCGGTATACTTAAAGGTGGGTCTAGGACCAATATTTCGCGGCGTTACAAACTTTTGGCGCTACACAAAGCTATAATACCCTGACAACATAGTTGTGTAGGGTACAATTATATTAAATATATATAATAATATATGTTAAATTTGGATACGTCATCCATTTCGTGGTTGCCACTATGTATGAAACACTACATCATTTAAGGGAACCACCCGCATTCTCGGTTTCAAAAAATCGATTCAATATTCACCTAAAACTTCTCATGAAGTTCTCAGAAAAATTGCAAGTGAAAATCTCAACAACTCTTGAAGATATAGCCGGTTTATTGTGTCAGCATCAAGCGACGTCAAGAGTGTTTCTCAAACTTTAAAGCCGTTTTTTCCGAACCACAATACGATTGGTGGGGCGATAACTCAAAAACTAATAATCCAATCGGGTCCAAATTTTAACACGATATTGTGGACCTACATAGCTATAGGATAAATCCAAAAATAAATTTTCTAGGTCCGACATTTTACTAATTTTCGAGAAAAGCCAATGATCCTAATTCATACCAGGGGTGGAATGTTATTAATTATGAATTTTGTCATTCTGTTTTGTGCCGATGCTGCGATTGTAAAAAGTTTCCTCCTTAAGTATAATATGCTTAGACGATTAATTATGTTTTATTTTAAAATATATCATTTGTTCGCATGTTAAATTCGTATATCTTTATTAAAAAATATATGGAAGGCAACACTAATCGTAACAAGAGCAAAAGCGTTAAGTTCGACCGGGCCGAAATTTGGATACCTCCACCATAGGTATACTGACAGATACTTGAAATGAAAATATAGGGAACATACCAAAAAGTGAACCTATAACGATAATTCTACCAACCAGTTTATGTAAAAAACTGACTATTTCGAGTAACGACTATCCCATATATTATGGTAAAATACGCATATATGGGATCTACTCCTAAAAGGGCCCAAATATTAATAATTTTTGGTATTAAGATTTGTTACCATATGCGACTACAAAATACCAAATTATAGCAAATTCGGTACGCGCTCAAGAACCCCAAAATACCGAAAATTGAGGGTGTCTTATATGGGGCCAACCCAAAAAATGGTCCTATATTTATAATTTTTAGTGAAGAAATTTGATGCCCAATAAGAACCCATTGTGTCAAATTTCAGAATTCGGTTTAAAAATGCGCTTAAAAATAATCCCCAAATACCGTAAATTGGGGGTACCGTTATATGGTGGCTACCAGAAAAAGTGGACCGATATTAATAATTTGTAGTGGAGATATTAGGTACCAAAAAAGAACCCAAGGTACAAAATGTCAGCAAATTCAGTTGAAGAACGCGCTCAAGAACGCAAAATATCGAAAATTGGGCGGTAACTTTATATGGGGGCCATTCCTAAACGTGGATCGATATAGCCCATCTTCAATCTTGACCTGCCTGCAGACAAAATACGACTAATTTTGGCGATCTATCTCAATTCATTCAGAATATAGCGTGATTACAACAGACAGACGGACGGGCATGGCTAGATCGACTTAGAATTTTACCCTAGTCAAGAATTATACCCTCAGCCTTATGGCGAATGAGGGTGTATACCCTTTAACACGGTGAAAATGTGCCTAATCGAAATATTGATTTCTTTGGACCAAATCCGTTTCAGAAAATTAAGACTTCATCCAAACTTTGCCCATCCTATTATTTCTTCCAAACCTAGTTCAAATTCGAAGATGGTGAATATCGGTCCACTCCTTCTGGAACCTCCACAAAGGGGCTAGGTTTAAATGCGGCTATAGTTCATTATCGAACCTTAAGTTCTAATTGTTTATCTCGCTATCCTCTGCAGGTGAAATGATTAAAACCGAGAGTGAGAACCAAACACAAAACGCGGAACAAATCAAATAACTATTTTAATATAAACCAGTAAGGAAAGTAGTAAAGTCGGACGGGGCCGACTATATGATACCCTTCACCACTGTGGGTATATTAAACAGATGAATCCTAACAGTCGTCGCATTATTGAAGAACCATTAACATGAAATTAAACATGTCATTCTGCAACCTATACTAAATTTTGGTCAGGTATAGAGTTGCTTCTTACGATGGGACAAAATAATGTAAATAAATTTAAAGCGAAATATCGAAATATATGTTACACTTATTTCAGTATGGTTTTTGCATTCGGCCACATTTTGTGTTATTTATTTACTTATAAATCCAAATTTACTTATAAATCCAAAATCGGACGAAAATATATATGGGAGCTATATCTAAATCTGAACCGATTTTCACGAAATTTAACACACATCGTTTTAGACTTAGTTCAGTATGCTATGCGAAATTTCGTGCAAATCGAAGGATATATAGGGACATTGTTGCACCATTTACATAAAATCGGACGAAAATATATATGGGAGCTATATCTAAATCTGAACCTATTTTCACGAAATTTAACACACATTGTTCCAGACATAATTCAGTACGCTATCCCAAATTTCGTGCAAATCGAAGGATATATAGGGACATTGATGCACTATTTACCTAAAATCGGACGAAAATATATGCGGAAGCTATATCTAAATCTGAACCGATTTTCACGAAATTTTACACACATCGTTCTAGACTTAATTCCGTACGCTATGCCAAATTTCGTGCAAATCTAACGATATATAGGGACTTTGGTGCAATATTTACCTAAAATCGGACGAAAATATGTATGGGAGCTATATCTAAACCTGAACCGATTTTCAGGAAATTTAAAACACATCATTCTGGACCTAATTCAGTACGTTATGCCAAATTTCGTACAAATCGAAAGATATATTGGGACTTTGGGGCACCATTTACATGAAATTGGACGAAACTATATATGGGAGCTATATAGAAATCTGGACCGATTTTCTCGAAACTTGGCAGACATCTCTCTAGGCTTAATTCAGTACGTTATGCCAAATTTCGTGCAAATCGAAAGATATATAGGGACTTTGGTGCACCATTTACATGAAATCGGACGAAACTATATATGGAAGCTATATCTAAATCTGGACCGATTTTCACGAAACTTGGCAGACATAATTCTAGACCTAAATGATTAGGCTGTACCAAATTTCGTGCAAATCGAAAGATATATAGGGACTGTTTACATTAAATCGGTTAAATATATATATGGGAGCTATATCTAAATCTGAACCGATTTTTCCCAATTTCAATAGGGTTCGTCCTTGGGCCGAATAAGTGACCTATGCCAAATTTCATCCAATTCGGATCATAAATGCGACCTGTACTTTGTTTACAATTTAACATGCACAGACAGACGGACGGACGGACATGCATAAATCGACTTAGAAAGTGATTCTATGCATATTCTCAAAAGGAACCATGTGTCTATCTCGTTTCCTTTTGCCTGTTACAAACATATGCACAAAGACATAATACCCTGTACCACAGTGTGGTGAAGGGTATAAAAAGGGGGTTATATGGGAACTACCCCTAAAAAGGGGTGAATATTAATAATTTGTGGTGGGGAGATTTGTTACCATATACGACTACAAAATACCAAATTTCGTGATTACAACGAACAGACGGGCGGACATGGCTTGATCGTCTTAGAATTGTACCCTGGTCAAGAATATATATACTATATAGGGTCGGAAATGAATATTTCGCTTAGTTAC